>NW_017307233.1:324440-352876 GCF_000935625.1 Nanorana parkeri | reverse complement strand
GGCTATGGACCCGCTGATCGCCTATATGTGAAACACCCGGTAACGGGTGTGTTTAATCGTCGGGTCTTTTCTGCCCGTGCGTGCCCGCTAGGGGGCGCGTGCGAGCAGAAAAAAATTGCCGTCTGGCAACCCGCAGATGTAGCAGTGCCGTCCGTCCGTTTTTTACTACGGGCGGATGGCAAGAGGTTAAAGGGCACCTCCAGGTTAATCGATGCAGTAAAGATTGAGGGTGCAATGTAACATGTACCCCATCTTGTACTTTTACTTAAACTACCATTATGTGTGTCATCTAGAGCCTGCCATTACCAACTTAAAGTGACACTAAAGTGAAACTAAACTAAAATGCATTCAAGTACCTCAACTATTAACAAAAATTTATCTTATTTGTGTATCACTCGGCTGTAGATCCTCAAATCATCTTTGAATTCATGATGACACTGTCCTTTCTTCTGGAGGGTGGCTACTTTTGTTCCCCATGGTTCCTGTGTGGAGTGGTGGCTACTTTACAACACACACAGGGAACATGGAGAACATAAAAAAATCAAAGGAAAGTAAGAAAATGATATACAGGTAGGTGTAGAAAATGAAATGAAATGTGATACCAGCAGTTGGCTGTCCCTGTAATCAGAAGAACAGTTGGCCTCAGAGTATGAGTGACAGCCTAATGTAAAATTCACTTGTCAACATGGCCCACAACTAGTACTGGTATCAGTGGTGCAGGAGGCTGGAAAGGCTGCATGTAGACTGCAACGTAATGGTGTCATTCGGTAGGTCAGTAGACACTTATTGTTTCCGAGACAGCACACTTCCCCCAAAAGCTAGTTGTGTTTTCTTTGACCAAATGAATGTTGTGTTTTTAAGTGTTTGTAAAGCCAAAAACCTTTTCACCGGAACAGGAAGTGAGGAAAATCTTTTTTTATAGTACCCCAATAGAAGTAAAAAACCGACTGAGGTTCCAATCCATCCCCATTTTATCCAAAACTAAATATACAAAATGTTACATAAAAAATGACATACATTAAGGGCTAGTTTACACCAGCCCCAGTGCATTCTGGCACGATTCGGTGCCAGAACGCACTGGATCGAATCCCACAGTGTGATCGCCTGTACCGGAATGCGCGGCACATCAATGCCTGCGTTCCGGTCCAGTGCGATCAGAAAAAATGCTGTATGCATGCACGATCGCACTGTGGCCAGGGAGTGTTGCTGAAGTGCCATTGACTTAGGTGCACCTCCCCCTCCCACTACAGATTGCAGTGGGCCGGCCCGTGATGCGATCCAGGCCCGAGGCTGGTGTGAACTAGCCCTTAAGGCATTTTTAATGCTACCATAGACCTAAGAGAGAGTCATTAATCAGCACTGAGCTTAGGCGGAACATATAAAATCCTCTGTGGGAGCTTACTGCTAACTTTCAGAAGAGAATCGCTATGCCTGCAATAACATAACGATTTTGGTAAATTTTCCAGGTATTACCAATTTATATCTATGATCAATATAAAAAATAATACATTTATCTGCCTCATTGAAGTCTCATTTAACAGAATGATGAAAAAACAAATAGATATACAGTGTTGGGCAGATGCCAGTGGGGTGAACCACACATAACCATGTAAATCTATCAGGAACTCTGTCAGCAAGATATATGCACCTGGAGTTCCCTAGCCAGTCCATTATTCACAGCCATCATACAGAGATCTTGCTATGTCTGTTGGAGTTTTATGTACTGTATCTTATGGACAGTTTAACAGAAGTTACATTTTACATTTCCCTGCTGTGGCAACAGAAGTGAGACGCCACAGTTGGTAATGGCCACTAGGAAATCCAGGTTTTCTAAAAATAAAAATATAAGGTTGAATTGTCCCTTTAAATTGTATTCTGCATTTCTTTAAACCTTTAACCTATATTTTGCTTTTGCACATTTTATGGTAGCTGTATAGCTCTATTAATGTAACAAGAAGTGAACAAAATTGTTTTAATAAAAAATGTTTATTGCGGCACCCTTGCTACACAAAGCTCAGTAAAGTGCAAAGTATTGACAACATTACAAGCAGCAGCTATTAATGAAAGAAAAGGAGGATCAATGGAACACAAATAATATAAATCAATGGGGATGAGCTGTCCTTGGTGCTGAAAGTCAAGCCTTGGCTTAGAAAAGGTGACTGAACATCCTTTGTATTGTGCAGTCTCTCTGTTGTGTGCATCAAAGTTTCATCACACACCTCTACCTACACTTTGTCACCTCTATACAGCAGCCATTCACACGCTGTATTCAACTGCCATCGTAACCTGAGCAGCTTCACTGATTCAGATCCACCGCTCTAATGAAAGTATATCTGAAAATATTACAGCACCCTGACGTCAGTGAAATGTCATTGTCGTAGGTCAATACAGCATCTTGCTTCCACCTAACCCATTCATTCCCAAACAGTTATTTTTTTAAGCTATTTCCCTGCTCATTCCTTAGTCCTAACACACATAAATGCAGGATGCTTCCAGAATGTTGTAATCTACATAGGCCAAATATATTTGTTCTTAAAAAATTACATTTTCCAGCCCTGATCAACACAACTGGATTAAAAATTATCAAAAGCCATATTGACGAATTGAGTAGATTACTAAATGCAAGATTCCAATACATAGAAGAAGAAATGTAGCTTGTTTGCATTTAAAATGTATTGAGATAATAAATCAATATATTTATCTACAGCTTTTCTGTTTTTATTGAACTCCAGGTATGCAGTATTCTGCAAGCTGGACCAATGTAAATATGCAGAATACTGCATATCTGAAGTTCAGCTTCAAAGCAAAAATTTTATTTGCCTGTGCAGTTGAAAGCAACACATTTTCTTTATTCTACTCCCCTCTCCAGCAGCTTATACTCACCTTTATAAGCTCCAAATGCTGCTTTGTTCAGCCACTGGAAGCAAAAAGAATACCCGGTACTTCCAAGTAAGGAAGCAGATTACTCATTCCTTTTCCTTTCATGTGACAGTGCTGGTGCTTGAAAACTGGCCCAGTGTTGCCACATCGGGGCATGAAGACAAACAGCCCTGTGAAAGCTCTTACTGGGGATGTAAATTGAGGTTACACAGGGCATGATTTTTCCTCCCTAGTGATGAGCTTCAATTTGGGCCGAGCGTGGTCTTGCAGTTAACCCAACTTGTTTGCAGTTTACGGACACGGTGGGCTAACAGGGCCATTTACCACCATAGCGACCAATTGCCAATAATGCAATTTCTTGCCTCTGAACGTAGGTCAAGTGACTTAGAATATCTAGTGATTGAGGTTTTCTTATGTGCCATCCCCTAAGTATTAAAAAGCAGGGTTCCCAGTAACCATATTCACAATTTGATTATCTGGGAAAGCAGGGATGCACGGATATGTTTTTTTTTTGGTATCGAGTACCGATACTGTGCCGTGTACCCCGATTATCAGTGATTCAGGCGTTGAATAATGACCCGTCGCCCAGCTTCCTGATAGCCTGTGAAGCTGATATTCTATCGGAAGAACACTGGTTTCACTTGCCGAGGCTGCCTGGCTTCCTGGCCTATCAGGAAGCCAGCCAACAGGTCATGAGGTGCTGTCTGGCTTCCTGATTGGTCACAAAGCCTGGCTGCCCAGCAACAAGTAAAGCCAGCTTCCTAGCTAATCAGGAAGCCGGGCAGCATGTTATGACCCGGCACCCGGCTTCTTGATTGGCTAGGAAGCCGGCTTCACTTGTTGCGAGTCAGCCTGGCTCGTTGATCATTCAGGAAGCCAGGAGGCGAGTCATGATGTGCCACACAGCTTCCTGATTGGTTAGGAAGCCAGGCTGCCTAGCAACAAGTGAAGTTGGCTTTCTAACCAATCAGGAAGCCGGGAGGCGGGTCATAACCCATTGCCCGGCTTCCTGATTGGAACGGAAGCCGGCTCCATGCTCCCTCAGGAATGCTGGTCAGAGGGAGATCTTCCTCTGACCAGAGGGAGATCCAGCATAGGAAGTGCTGCTGATGGAGTGCATTGGGACAGATTACTGTAGGACTTGTAGGAACTGTTGTATTAAAGTAGATGTAAACCCTTACTGATTGTCCTTTTGAGAGAATAATTCTGTGTATTTTGGGGAATTTGGGGCTGGGGGAGGGAAAGACTTTACATTTTTTTTGCTGTTGACTGGTGATGTGTGTCCTGCATATTCCTAACAGCCTCTCCACATGAACTGTCTACATTCATAGCAGTTTGCAAATTTGTTTTTATTACTGCATATTTTCCATTTTTTGTTGGCTGCATTTTTTTACACCCTGTCTCTCATGCAGTCCATTGCTAAGTGTGGTTTCTCTGGGCATTTTTCCTAATTATTGCTGTCTGCAAATGTGTTTAATGTCTTTAAAAACTGTGTAATATATGTGGGCAATATGCATCAGCACAGAAGCTTATTTTTTTAGTTTGGAAGGCATGTGACAGGGTGATTTGCAGGCAGGAGATTGCGGGAGACAGAGGCAGATAATTGTCACTTCACAGTATAGTGCGCCCAATAAAATACCTTTATATCGCCGGCTGGTAATACTTATGTGATTTTAGTGGTTGGGTTACATGAGTGGTTGGGGTACATCAGGTGATCAGTCAGTTGTTGCTGTCAGTCGATCTAAGAGCTTATTTATTTTTCATTGTCTGAAAGAAGAAAAAAAATAGGTTAAAGAACAGTGTGCACCTAAACCAGCTCACATGATATCACTCACATTCACCCTATCCCATGTCCCCATAGATAAAAAGTGAGGCATACACTGGTTAGGCTTATTACAAAATGGTCAGTTATTTAGTAGCTGCCTTAACATACTTCAGCCTTAAACAATCAGCTGTATAAACCAAATACTTTTTTTTATTTTTCCACCAAAAAAGGTGATTCTGCCACAAGCATTAGATTGTTTAAGCAAAGTCTCATAAAACTCTTCATCTTCACTCACCAGGCAAAGGAGTGATATCTGTTTTGGCAATAATAAAATGTTCATGGTCTTTGATCCACATGGCCTTCATGTGCTTGCCACAACAAAGAAAGCTGGATAGAAGAACGTTGGTTTGACATCCATATCAATCCTCTTTAGATCACTAGTTCCATATGGTGTGAGTGGATAATCTTTATTACTGAATCAGAGCCATAGCAAGATCATTCCAAAGGTAGGCTGCAGAAGCAGTCTGTCCTGCCTTTAATTTAGAAAATATGAATAGTTATGAGTGTTTTAGTTACTGCCTTGCTTTCCCTGCACACCCTGTTATCTTACCTCCGCATGTATCACTCGCCCCTCCCTTTCAGATTGTAAGCCCTCACGGGCAGGGCCCTCCTTACCATTTTGTCTTGAATTGTATTGTGATTTTAATGTCTTCCTTATATTGTAAAGTGCTGCACAAACTATATAAATCCTGTGTAATAATAAGAATAATAATATTTTGACGAGGACTGAGAAGGCATTACAAGGCAAAAAATAAAAATATAAATTAATAAAAATAAATGAAAATCATAAATAACGTAAAAACCCCCCCCAAAAACATAAAAATAAGTGGTGATGGGTGGGAAAATGGCTGGGTCTGGACTACTGTTTGGCTCTCAGCAATATCATAGTTCAAGCTTCTGCCCTTTCTGCCTTGTTTAAAAGACAATTGGCCTCTCACTTCTTAATTAAGACCCAATCTGTGTCATAGAGCAAAACAGATCTGTTACTTCTGTTTCCACTATCATGAGAACTCTCCTTCCTTGCTTCAACCTGCTTTGTTCCAGGACTGGAAAGTATTGTCATTGATGAAAGTTACCTGCTGGTTCATATATAGCACCTATACGGTAAGTCTCTGCCCAGCCTGTCAGTCAAGCCCACTATTTAGCTGTGCCTAGAACAACACCTGTTGCCTGAGTAATAGGTAATGTCCTAGTCCCAAATGACTGGTGCTTTTCCCATGTCACCCTTGAAGTAGTATTAAAAGAAAAAAGAGTTTGCATTGGTAAATGTCCCTCATGGCAGTGCCCAGCTCCCTGAGCCCTTTGTTTGACAATTCCTTGTCTATTAGCCTTGAAAATGGCTATGTTTGATTATCAAGATTCACCTCCCTAGTAATGAGGTCATATCTTCCCATCTTCCTATTAAATAACAGACCATGAAAGCCTTCATAAACAGAAGGGGCTCACATATGACTTTGTAATAAAAAGGCATCAATGTGTGAGTAAATGTTTTAAAGGACTGGCAAAGCTTCACTACATCATCATTTATATAACACATCTGAATTGATATTTGTGACAGATTTGGCCCTGGAGAGCTATATTTTCTTTCTTTCACAATAAGAAATTTCTGTCCATTAATCTCTTTTAGTCAGTTTCTAATGACCGGCCTTTAGGCTAAAAAGATGAGAATATATAACAAAGGACTCTACCTTATTTCATAGCAATTATAAATATGGTATGGGTATACAATGTTATACTGACATGCTAATTTTGAAGTAAATGTTTGTGAGCGGTGTTAGCTCCACCATGTAAAAGCACCATAAGGGTCTGTATCAACAGGCTTTTGTTTGCATCAGAAGGGTTTTGCATTCCCATACAAGTCTATAGGAATGTAAAACCAGCTTGTAATACAGAAGGAGGTCAACTGCAGGTCCAATGTACCTGTCAATTAATTCTGAATAATCTCGGAAGCGTCTGAAACTGATGCAATTGACACAAGCCTAATTGCCTCAGCCTCTAAACCACATCTTGCTCTTAGACTCCACTCATACCTAGGCAACAGTGTTTTCACTTATTATTTTTTCAAGCGTTTTTGGCTAGCCGTTATGCACATTTTTAGCTGGTAGATTGTGCTTTTGCAACAAACATGCTGCACAAGAAGCAAGGAAAAATGCTTGCACTGCGTGTTTATAAGTGTTTACATTGAGATCTATGAGGCCAAAGGTGCTGAAATCTGAAGAAAAGAAGCTCATGTACTTTTCCAGTGACAGGCATTTTGCTACAGGCAACAGAACACTCATGTGTGAACAGGGGCTGCAGAAAACAATGGGATTCCTTGTGTTCAGCGTTTTGTAGCTCCGAGCTTTGAACTACAAAACGCCTAGGTGGGAACGGGGACTAACTGATGCTTTAAAATGTGCACAGAACAGAGACCCATAGCAACCAGTGTGAAACAACTGTAACGTGTATGAAAATACTAGCAATAATAGCTTCTCTTATTTTCTACTTTTTTAGTCTGTTAAATCCACCATTACATTTTTTTATATCTGTTTGATAAGTACAAAAAAAATTAGTATTACCTGTGCTGCACTGAAACTCTAAACAATGTTATCAGCCCTGTCCAGCTCAGTCTGTGGACTATAGAACACCTACTTCCTTCCTATTTTTTGGACCAGGGCTGTAGCTACCATGTGCCTCAGGCGCAGTTGAGAGGGGGCGCAGCCAGGGCCAGCCTTGCTGCACGCCCTAACCCCTGTTGCCATTGTGAGCACAGGGTGCCATTGGCAAGAGAGGCGCCAGTCGGCCAACACAGCCATAGCTCGGCAGGGAGAAGAGGAGCGGCACAAGGTCCAGCTTCTCCTCAGATCCCCACTGCTCTCCCCCACCAGTATGGGCAGAGGACTCTGTGTCCTCAGTCACTTTTTCTATTTGAAAAGGGAAATATCAGGGGCTGTTTTAGACCCCTGATATTTCCCGGAAGCCCCCCCCCCAGCAAACCCCCCCCCCACACACACACACACACTCGTGCACACATATTACTAGACATGTGCAAAGACTAAATATTTGTTTTGGATGAAATGAACGGAAACTAAAAATAAAAGTTTTCATTAGTTTCACCAAACAAAACACATTTTTATGCTATTTTGGACTTGGCTACCAGCGCATTCTGCGCATGCGCATCGCCATCATGGATGATGTCACATACTGCACACGACTGTTGGGGGACACAATTTTCTGTTCTTGCCTCGGGCGCAAAAGGAGCTAGCTATGGCTCTGTTTTGGACATGAGGAAAGGAGAAGGTGTTCCGTAATTCAAACACACTTCCTGGTCTAAAGTGAAAATGCTGCCCCTCTATAGATACAGAACAGAGATTGGGCATTGTCGTCCTTGGACAGGAAGTGTGTAGCAAAATCACCAGGTGCAAATAAAAGAAAAAAAGCTGAAACAAAAGAAAACTAATGCAGACATCACATTTAAAGGAGAACTATGGGGTCAGTGTTTTTCCCCATAGTTCTCCTTGGGGTAACGGGAGGACACAAACTAGCGTCCTCCCGTTACCCTAAGCTCAGTATACCGCGAGCTACAGCTCCCGGTATACTGAGACGCCGCACCTGGAGCGGATCCCGACTTAGATGACGGGATCCGCCCAGCTGCGTGAGTGACAGCTGGCTCTGCCTATCTAGAGGCAGAGCCAGCTGTACCCGCCCCCTCCCCCGTCCGTTCCGCCAGTCAGCGCTGGCAGATCGGAGCGGGGAGAGGGGAATCCAGCCCCTCCCCCTGTCACGGCAGAGAGCCGTGACAGGATCGAGAGGTGAGGGAACCCGGTATGTGTTCTCTCACCTCCCGATCTACTGAGCCGACATGTGACAGTCTCATAGTCACAGGTCGGCTTAGAACTATGAGGTGAGTGGAAATCACTCATGTCATAGTTCTCCTTTAAGGACTGGTAAGCTGCAACATTATATTTTTGTTCTTGGGTTTCGATACACTTTAACTAATCTGTGATAAACTGAAATCCGATTGGCTACAATGCTTCACTGCACTTTGCACCTCATCATTACTCTCTGTCTGAAATATAGATTATGTGGTGGAATTGAACTCTAATTTTATGGCAGTTGTACCTGAAGTACCTTCATTTATAAAAGTTTGATCGCATGCCACTTTATGGATTGTAGGTCTCACACTGATTATTCCAGACCCTTATTCCATATCCCTGAAGCTTGATATTAACCCATGTTTAGATGGTCCATTTCCTCGTTCCTCTGCTCCCAGGCCCTTGGTAGAGTAGTGAGCTGTCATTCAATGATGCAAGTTAAAAATAAGACCTAGAGCAGGCAGTTAATGTCATTACTCATCCTGACTGCAGTAATTAACACTACAAATTAGCCAATTAAAGCACAGAACACTTTCCAGAGAGAAGCAGTGACCTTGATGCCCCTCCGGACATTGATTAATGCTGTGTTTATTCAAGAGAGTTGATTTAACCTCTTCTAGGAAGAAGCAGCTCATATGAATACAGAGTCATGCGGTGATAAGAAGTCACAGATTGCAGGACACAGATGGTTATAAAATCTATGACCATTCTTCAGCGATGGAGCAAACCAGGCCAGCAGAAGAACAGTTGCTAGAGATGGGGATAATATAACTGGGTTTATTGAATCCAACATGTTGGCTACAAGAAAAAAAAAAGCAAAGAGGCATTTTTATTTTCTAATGTTGGATACCAAAATAATATGCTGTAATACAGACACATAAAAAAATGGGAAATAAACTATAAATTCACTCTTGGGTGTCACAATTATGGCCGGAGATGTGTGTTTCATGCATTAGTGTCTTTTTGTACACTGCTTAGACAGCTCTCCACTTTAGCCAGTCAGTGGCTCTCATCCTGCTATTTTTGCCACCATAATGATTAGGGATGCACCAATACCAAGTACAGTACTCGGTACAAATACAAGTACATTTAGCGATACTTTTCGAGCTCCAAGACTAGACTAGATAAAAATTAAAAAGTTAGGAGGCAGCTGTCATTTGTAAGGAGCACACGGAGCTCCTGGGATTTCTACATCTCTGTTTTAATGTATGATTTTGTTTTTTTATAAATAAAGGAATGCACCGATACCAGTTTTGCGAGTACAAGTACTGGTCCTTGCCCAAGTACTTACAAGTACGAGTACTGATATATTTTTCTTATTGTCATGTTACAGTTTTGAGCAGTTTTGACAGTGGAGCACCAGAGCCAGGTCCCAGCTGCAACCACTGCAACCCTGGTAGTTCTCATGAAAATGTCAAGTATCGGCATTGGTATTCGAAAAGTATCAGTGCATCCCTAATAATGATACATTGTAAGACAATCATCAGTGAGGTTCTACTTGGATTAGTCTACGAACAGCCTGTTGATTCTAAGTTCATCTCTTGAGTAGATGATATCATCAAAAGACAGCATTAAAACATGGAAGTAAGTTTGTTTTTGATAGGATTCCACATTGTTCATTACTAACCCTGGCACTAACTAACCCTAATTGTTAGATATAGTAAAATATTCAGTTCATATATGAAGCTGAACTCCAAATGGTACTAGACCTTTAAATGGGTGGCTGGGTGCTAGAAGTGATCGAGTCAGATAACGCTGCGCCAAAACCAGATCAAGGGGTACAACGTCACCAGCACCAGCTCTCCTGACATGTAATTGCATTTCACAAATTCATTGCAAAAAACAATATTATAGACAAATATACTGATGTTTAGGGACCTCAAACGGTCTCCTTCGCAAGCCAACACACTATCTTTGGACCTGCAGGGCTTGAAAACATATATATAGTACATACATCTGTGATGCTGTTCATCACAATGCATTTGTTAGATGCAGTTACAAGGCTGAAGTGTGGTTGCTTGGTATCCCTAGATACAGTAAAATCACATATAACAGTGATATAAATGTGAAAGTAAATCTGTTTTGATAAGTGCAAAAAATAAATACCAGTCGATCCTGTTATTATGTGTCCTGTTCACACTACCTGTGTTATTTCAAGGTGTCTAGTCAACCCTCTTAGTTCTTATCTCAGATACAGAACAATTCCCTTCTATATTGTGGAGAGGGGATAATAGGGGGGATTCTGTACTTTAGCAAAAGACAACTTGGCAGGGCTTATGCCAGTTCTTGTGACAACAGGATATTAGGAGCTGAGTGAATTTCTGGCAGTTCAATGGGTATTTTTCTGTGCAAGCAGGGTCTTTATAGGGTAAATCGCCACAAAATCATTTTGTCTTAGCATATGCTTCAAAGACAGGCCAGGAACACAATAGTATAGCTAAATATGGAAGTGTAAGCCATAGATTAAAAACAAAAGTGCTTTGGGAGAAACCACTGTATGCAGCAGTTGTAACATATATTCAACCCATTCCAAGGATTGAATGCTTGAAGGTAAGTAAGGTAAGATAAGTGCTTCAGGTTCAAATTGTTTATCCTAGTGACAGGGTTTCTTCACAAAAAATGGTTTGAGGTAGACTCTAAAGGTGAAGGAAATTATACCTTAATGAGGCATATCAACAGTCAGGAGATATTCTTTGACATTCATCAATATAATAAACCATTGCTGGATGGAATCCATCTTTAAATATTGGGTACATTTTGTACAAGTCAAATATTAGTTACTAGTAATAGGGACAAAAGGAAGCATATTACACATTTTAATGAATCCTTTGATCTCAGTGACACAAGAAGAAACATTACTATATCTAAATATGAAGCAGTTATGGTAGTTCAGTAAGACCCAAAACACATTAACACTGCTGATAATGGCTATTAATAATTCCTGCGTGCAATGCTAAGTGATAACGTCACATTATCCTCAATTACATATGCTCCTGAAGCTTCTCTGCATCACTTCCAGCATACAATTAAAGTGCTTTAAATAGCAGTTCATATGTTTACGCAGAACCTAAGTGCAACACGGATCTAAACTTCGGTGCTGTCCAGGGCAGTCTAGGTGGCGAAGCATAAATTATCTTTAATAAGCTTAAAAGCAGAGCTCTGATGTTAATTTAGATGATAGTGTGAGAGGGTAGACCAAGAATGAGACAGAAAGAAAATATGATCTGTGTTCAGGTAATATAGTACTTATAGTTCTTATTAAATGGCCAGTCATTTTTACTTTGCCTGGATAATGTCAAGTGTAGCCATAGTTCCATTAATGTTCTCACATCCAAAGAGACTCTGCTGCTGATTCTCCAACCATTGTCACATACCATGCTCATTTGATAAAGCAAGTGAACACATATTGTAACCAATAAGAACTCATCTTTCTCTGACCCTAAAATGCAATAATCAAAATTGTTTTGTCTATGTTAGTTATTATTGTCATGAAAAGCACTTGGGAATTTATGCTGCTGATTTCGGGTATCCTGTACCCCACACAATCTTTCCCCTGGACAATTTGGCCAATAAAATAGCAAAAAGAAGATTCACAGAGTGTAAGTCTGTGTCAGAAAGTATCTGGGTACAGTTAAAGGTTAAATCACCTGTTTAAAAACAGCTCCTAAGGGGGTCAATGACCTCTATAAGAGGGAGATGTGTGGGAGTTGGCAGACAAAGCTCCTGTATCATAGAAAATTAGGCAGCTCTTTCACCTACTATCCATACACAACATAAGGGGAAGAGAGAGAACAAGCAAAAACAAAGTGAAAAAGACAAAAGGCTAGGTCGGAGTAGGTAAGGGGATTAGAGGAATTTATATTATTCTGTTTTTTAGTTTATAATTCAAAATCAACAGGTCTGTATATAATCTCTCATCTATTATTGTTAGCTGCTACCATGATCTCCTCCATTCTGATTATGCGGTCTGATTTAGTGCCCATATAATGCTCAGCAGAGATGGAACCCCATTGGAACTGCAAGTGTTACAGCATTGTTAATTTGGCTGCAGTCAGGAAATGACCACGCACCCTTTTTCATAGATTTAGGAGCCAAGCATCATACATAGAGGAACAATTTGTAAAGAACCAGATATATCTCAAACTAACACTTTTGAGTAGAGAAGGAAAATCTTGTCCCCAAATTGCTTCATCCAGGATCCCCAAACCTAATATAACTATGTGGTACTTTTACATGGAGGGTGGATATCGCTATATGCTGAATTTTATGCTTGATTCATAAAACAAAGCCCATGATGTGGAGCATGCCGTATCCCATTGAATTGGAGAAGATCTGCACAAAACTATACTGGTAAAGGGATTATACAGGAGTTTCAAATATAGTTTATTTTGTATTTTCATTCCTCAGGCCAAACATCAGCTTAAAAATGTTGTAAAATATGAATGGCCCAGCAGTACTAAAAACATGAAAGCAGATCTCAATGCAATGCTCACCCTATCTACGATGCTGTCTCCTGCAGAATCACCACTCTACGATCCAACGTTGGTCCTTTCTGAATGACTCCCAGCATAATTTAAGTCATTTCCATTAACCCAAGGTATGAATGACATGCCACTTGGAGGTGTGTCATCAAGACACCCTGGGCATCCAGAAGAATGCTGCATGGAAAGGCACTGACATCATAACATATTACCTTTCTCTGATCACTAAATGAAGAAAACAAAGAGGACCAATGACATCACATGGCCTTTCAGAAGACTGCAGGTTATACGATATATCTACACTGATTTTAGAATTTAAAAAGGCAGGGGTGGATTTGGGCTTTAAGGCAAACAGGTTATGTAGTGTCCCCTCTTTAGAAGACCTGTAATACCCTGTGAATGCTGTGATATTGGCGCATAGAATTATTATTATTTTTTTTATATTTATATATACAGTAAATATTAAAAAAAAGATATAAAACATAATATAAATACATTTGATACCAAATATACTAATCAAATTAGATTGCTACTCAATGTTTTAATGCAGCATTCTATACGGTTTAGATTACAGTTAAACCAGTATAAGAAACCAGGTATGTCGACCTATACTAGCCTGATACTACTACAGCAACAGCAACATGGACAGTACAGTAACCCAAAACAACCAAAGTTCATGTTTTTCTGATTTGACATCAATAAAATGACACCAGTTCTGCTGCCATGGCTTCCTGGATGTGCCTATAATCACCTGGTAACTACTTCATGGAAAATGCCTGTGTGTATGTTGGCATGAATTTTGCAGCCAACAGTTTATACTGTAACTGCTGAGAGTGAATAAAGACGCATGCCAAGTTTAATTGCAGCTATTTTATGTTGATTTCTGGGAAAACAAACAAACATCAATTTTCATGTGTATTTCAAGTAGGTCTCTTTTGTAGCCTCAGGGCCTTATTTCGCTCAGGTAGGAAGCGAGCAAAACTACAATGAGATATTTTATAATGTGATAAAATGTTCTGGCAGGATATTAAACATACTGATGCATTTACCTCCTATGACTCCTTATTGCTATGCAGTAAACTATCTTCTTCATGAATTCTAAATATCTGCCTAAAGGTTAAAAAAAAGCCCGACGAGTAACTACAAGGACTTTATACGATGCTTGCAACTCCTTACTTTCTCTGTGACTTTATAGGTGCCATCTGTGTCTGTTGATATGCATTAGATCCTCCAGAGCCCGGCTTTGCACTGGAAAGGGACAAAGCTCATTGCTAGTATAAAGACATTGAGAAATAAGACCTTATGTCTCTATTAATTTCTGACATAGATGTTTATTTATTCTGTATTCAGCTGTAATGCTGCCTTAGAAATTAGTTAAAAGACCATATTATTACCTTCTTTTGTAAAGTAAAATACTGTATGTGCTGTAATATTTATTTGTAAGTGCATCTGCACTTACAGGTTTCCTTTTGTCCTCTGCAAAGTCTCACAAATACCTGTTGAACCTGACAGAGAAGTCAACCTCTGTGATGTGGTAACAACACTGCTGCATTGCTCCTGAATTCATAGCAGTGTTGTCACTTTCATGTAGACTGTGCACATGAAATGTTGCAGAGAGCTTGGCTATTAGCATTGCTACCACTAATTCAGTTCTGGATTAATTGCTTTTTTTTAACCGCCTTTGGCATCTGCTGTTACAATGACCAGTGCCAAGAAACTGATCATGTGGTCAAAGAAGCTTGACATTAGGGCAGAGCAGGCCAATCAAAAGCCTTACCTAGGCATTGTAGCTTCCCTTTGGCATAGTCTTGTGACTAGCACTATAAGGATGAAGAACTGTGCACACTCAAAGAAAATCTGCCTTTTGCTTCACTTTATTTCCCTTAGGTAAGGATTATAAAAAGGCAATATAGATCTGCTTTAATAATAACCACATTATCTGTCATTCTGTCATCCCGTATACAGATGGATGACGTCTGAGTTTACTGATTTAGCATGAGCCATTGAAGTTTACTGCTTGTCCCTCTAGTGCTTTCATAACATTGTGCTTCCAAGTATAATTCATGTCAGGATCAATACAATTCATGATCACTGGGACATTTTAATAGGGAAAGAGCCAGTGAATGCTTCATAATTGTTCATCAAAATATATGGTCCAACGTGCAGTTTTATTTTATAGGAATACAGTTCTATGTAGGCTCACATCTCACATATTTAATTAACAATAAGACATGTTCCTACTAAAAAAGCCTCATAGTATCTAACAGCAGCATGCTAAGTTCTAACTAAAAGCAAGCAGCACAATTGAATATTTTCATTTCCCCCAAATTATGGAAAATATTAGGAGATTTTGCAAATTTCACCAAACTGCATTGGAGTCAATGGAGAAGGCAAAATTAAGGTGGCTTTTTTAAGGCGTTTTTTTTAGGGTGCAATGGGCAGTGAGTAGTTTCTAAGGGTTAAAGTGACACTAAAAGCAGGAGTTAAATCTTATAAAATGCTTTCAAGTGCCTTAACTATTAAAAAATAAATACACTTTAAATAAATGCACCCTCTTTTGGGCACATTTTGCCTAAGTGAGCAAAACTAACAGGGTTATTCACAAAAGGGTGACGAATTTGGAGAAGGCAGGAGAAGGGAACAATCTAGGCCAAAGTAGTTGATAGTAGTCACTTTTCAGTTCAGCTATGTTGTCCTACATTGTTCACTTCTCCTGACTTCTCCAAATTCTTCACCCTTTTGTGAATAGCTCTGTTAGTTAAATTTGCTAACACCAGCTTTCTCAGATGGCAAATAAGGTAACTTTGTTTTGGATGAGTTTACTAACTGGGAACCTCCATGCAACTCTGCTGGTCATGCTCATCAACAAAATTCACACTGGTGCTTTGTGTTTTTAAATAGTTGTGCTTTCCTCTTTATCTGCTTCCATTGTGTTTCTACATTATATTATAAAATAAAAACAATAATGTAGTGCTTGGAAGGTTAAGCTCTAAGCAGTGA
Organism: Nanorana parkeri; assembly: GCF_000935625.1. Classification (NCBI taxonomy): domain Eukaryota; kingdom Metazoa; phylum Chordata; class Amphibia; order Anura; family Dicroglossidae; genus Nanorana; species Nanorana parkeri. The sequence continues at coordinate 336,836 of NW_017307233.1, read as the reverse complement.
AATCAGGGTTAGGATATTGGGAAAGGAGTCCGCACTTTGAAAAACAAATCAACAATACTCTCTCCTGTATTTTTACAAGTTCCCTTAAGCCCTCATTCACACTGTAATCGGCCCGCACGTACAGCTCCGTGCTGCGTGCAGGGCCGTACCGAGCAGCTCCCGGGAAGGACAGGTGCTGCATGTGATTAGTACGCAGCCCCCGTCCTTCTCTATGGGGCTACGCGGCCGTACGCCCCCCTAAGCTCACCTCAAGTGCAGGTCCGTAGGTGTGCATGTTTCCTCGCTCGGGCGCAGACAGGATCCATCCTGTCCTTCCCGGGAGCTGCTTGGTATGGCCCTGCACGCAGCAAGGAGCTGTACGTGCGGGCCGATTACAGTGTGAATGAGGGCTTAAAGAAAAAATAAGCAGCCTATTACAAAGCACGATGCTACTTTACAAGGTGGTAAGATGAAAGAACACTACAAGAAAGCAATGTCCACTGTTTACTGTTGCATTAAAAATAAGATCATATTTAATGTTACACATTATTAAACATATATATTATGGGAGAGTTTCTTGATAAAGTGATTAACTTTTTAAATTATTTTCATTCCCCAACTGGAAGGCTAACTCAGTTTTTGTAATGTACATTACCGTTATCTACTTCAGTGAAATCCCTGGTTTTATGTTCGACTCGCTTCAGGCCACTAAGACTGAACCAGTGTTCCAATAATGGGCTTTTAAGCTGTAATAGGGGAGAAGGGGTATTAAACAAATCTATCTTTATCTCTTCCAATTACAGCACAGCACAGAAGAGGAACAATGGAGAAAGTCAGCTAAAGCTGTTTAGTAGCCAGATAGTTCCAAAATCATGACGTTTTCTAACACCATATTGAGAAATGTAGCTGCCAATTACTCTAAAAATGATCCAATCCCTAAAATGTAGCTCAGAGCTACTGGGAGATTAGCAAGGATCACTTGATCTTTAAATGTTGAAAGAGTAAACATTCACAGTGCAAAGGAAACAGTGCTAAGGCTCTGTTTGCAGTGTCTTTTTTGAAAATATCATTCAACACACCTATCTGACAGCATGCTGGCACATACAGTGAATGCAAATGATACAGTTATTGAGTTGCTGATGGAATAAAACCTTTAAAAATCCTAAAAGTGACTGGTGCCCAACTTTACATTCACATCCCACAACTGGCTAAGGACTCATCCCTGATGCGAAATGTCAGCTCACATTGCCTCTGAAGTACCCCACATGCTCCTAGAGGTCAGGGGTGCTACACAATTAATTTAGCACCCCCCACATTCATTCACTCCAATAAATGTGACGGAATGGCAGATGAGCGCATGACAGCATCCATTATCTACACTAAACAATCAGAATCCAGCTCTCATCTTCTAACTTGCACTGGAGGACCAGCAAGTGCACTCTGATTGGTTCTTATGGTCAACACAACCACTTCCAGTTATATAAATATTCACTATTCCTTTTTCTTTTCTGTGTGCTGATGATCACTTTTGTTTTTCCTGGGTCTTTGACCCTGTCCGTGATGTCTGATATTGCAGATCATCAGTAACAAGCTGTCTTCCCACCTTCTCCATTAGGTAAAGTCTATACTTGGCAGTTAATGAAGAGTTAAAGAAAACATGACCTAGAGATGATTGAATGAGTAGTATTGCATTAGTTGCGTATTGTTTCTAAGTAATCACAGAATCTGAGACTGGCTCACCTTCATGACGCTGCCAGCTGTCACTTCACACTGAGTTTCACCTTGAGCAATAGCAGTGACAAAGCCGGGGCTAAAATAAACCACATTAATAGAAAGGATTGCAGCCTCTTTAAAAATTCCCCGATGCACTCACCTTTTGTTGGTCTAATGGAGAAACGCTGTTGTATTATCTGCAACTCCCCCATGTCTGCACGTTTAACCTTGGTGTTTAGTGACAGTACTTCAGTGCTCCATTCATTTATATTCTCTTTATTGAGAGATTGTGGCTTTATTTTGTGCTGGAATTCACAAGTATGGGAAACCCTGTGCAGTAGTATTCCATATTTATACATAAATGTCTAGTATAGCAAACATAAAAAAACCCTGCAGGTTAGAACCCAACTGAAGCCAACATTTACTTTGTCGTTAAGGCTAGGGTAGATTTTATTGTTGTCTCCTGTAAGGGAGATTTCCCTTCATTTTCTGTCCCACTCCACTGCACTAGGACAGGAAATGTAAGGACATCTCTCAAATGGTGGCATAAATTTCAATAAAGTCAGCTTTTAGTAGAGCCAAACAAAGTTGGAACCTTTGTCAGACTTTTATTGTCATATATGTTTCGCCAGTGGGGAGATTTCCTCTGACTTCCTGTTCGGAAAGCCTAATGTAAATTAATTGTAATAGCTGGCTTGTGTAACAGCCATATAGAACCTTCCCAGTAAGGATTTGCCTCTATGCCAAAGAAATAGAATAAAAATCCTTACTGCATCTGCCTATGTATACGGTTATCAGTGCCCTGATAACATTGGTGTTCAGTGGTTGGTGTCATCCTTTCATTGCTGGTCAGTGGGGCTTTAGTGTTTCCTTACCTGACAAGTCCCATACTTCTGCTTTTCATCTCCTGAGTCTCTGCTAGTTGACATCATGTCAAAACTATGTGGCATCGGACTGGATATCACTCAAGTTGGAGCTGTTGGCATACAGCAGGTCATGTCACTCTAAGGGGGTGATTTACTAACCTAAACACACGCACGCATGTGCGTGTGATTTTTACACAGCAAAACGTATTTATCAACCAAAAAGTCTCTAAAAACATATTTCCACTAATGCCATATATGGAAAAATCATGCAAATGATGCATATATAATGCTGCTTCACAGTTTAGACAAAAATGGTTAGCTCATGCATTTACATTCCTGCATTCATCAACGCAAGCAACACAATGTAGAGCTAATTTACACAACATCACCTTGCAATTCATGCAGGGCTTTGCACAACACACCTGCTGGGTGTGTACACACTACAAAGGTGTCTAGATTCCACTAATAGATCATGCTGGGAGGGAACACACTACAGAGGTGTATACTTGTTCGTGGCGTGTTTATAAGGTTAGTAAATCAACCCCTAAGAGTCTGAATGACATGCTCTATTAAAGGCCTCACTAGGCCCTGGAACAGGCCATTAGATATGGGGGATGTGCCCTAGGTGCCCATGTCTAGCCATACGCATGTTTAAGTATTTTTGCTATTTCTGTGTAAAATGTAATTTAATGTTATTTTTTGAAGGAGTTCTAAAGTCCCAGCATATACTATCCTGTTATAATATCAGCATTTTAATAGGAATACATACTAGAGTTGATTTGATAATGCAGTCAAAGCTTACTTGAAAAAAATCCCTTTTATTTAGTAAGTGCTGCCTTCTTCTGTCTGCCCATCACTTTCTACAACTTGTTGAATTCCCAGTGTGCTTTGCATCTCTTTGATATGATGCAATCTAGATTTCTCAAAACTACATATCCCATAATGCATTGCTGCCCCCCAAGCAATGATAATGTTCAGGCGTTGAGTTGTAGTTCAGAAGGCAGGTTCTGTGACAGAGGTGACACAAGGAAGTGCACATTTACTGGGCTGAGGGAAATTGTGTCCGTGCATTGAGGATGTACATCCTATGGGCATCTTCAACAAGTACGTTTACCAACTTCTAGATCGATATAGTTATTGGATATGGGAATAGAACTTATGGAAATTTCATATAGAAATCCAATTTATTTTTCCTTTTTAGCCATAGATACCCTTTAAATAAAAACATAAGCAGTTAAAATGCAGCTTTTTGGATAGCTACAATACAATCCACAAATATATACATCTGTAGCTGGGCCACATGATGGGAGCCAGATTAAGTGCTGATTTCTGAGCCTTATATCTGTTTAATTAGAAGAAAACCAATCCACTATATAGCGAGAAAATAAAATGTGTTAATCTTTATTGCTGCTGGAAACTTGCCGTGAATGTCAACACTCTTTTATGATATGACCTCTAGATTACAGATTTTTCCTGATTAATGTGCAAAATGTAATGCAAGGAGGATATTGGAGCTCAATTAACCATATTCATCATTCAGTGCACTTTTCTCACATCAGAGTCCCTTATGTTCGTATAATGTTCTGACTTGAACAAAAGCATAGAATGCCAGAAATTAGCATACGGCTTGATCAGTTCAGTCAGTATGTTTGGGTCTGAGGCACTTGACCTTGTCAGCTCAGACGTTCTGTGCATATTGGACTGCTTTTTATGTTTCACATGGTTCATTTATGTTTTCTGATGTTTTGCAAAATATGCAAAGTGATGTGAAAATTAGTTTAGCTACTTGCTAATGTACCATTCAGCAGGAGCGTGTTTACAAATTAACCTTTTGCTTTCGAAAACCTGCTAAACTGGTTACACAAACAGAAAAGGCAAAGAAAATAGCAAGTTTATCTGAACATGAACCTGTCAAACATGTTATATGCACAGTATGAACATGCTCAACATGAACACTCACAACATGAACATGCACAACAAAGTGCCTATTCTTCCATCTATTAACCAAAAAATCCTCAGTGCTTAGGGGCAGGGCCGACCCTATAATGAAGTAACCTGAGGCGATTGCATCAGATGACAACTCATTTGGGGGAGTCCAGGTAGTGGGGATGGGGGGTGGGGGGGCACAACCACAGCATCCAAGGTTGCTAAGAGCTCTTAACAACTTGTGATGAGCCGCTCGGCCATGATCGGGAGCTGTACGGGCTATTGTGAATAGCCTGTACAGCACCCCTCCGGTTCTACTGAACCGAAGGGGTCCTGGAGCCGAAGCTAGCCGAAGGATCGGCCGAAGCTACGGCCAGATCCTTCGGCAGCTTCGTGAATAGACCCCTATGTGTGGCTTCCTGCCCAGCTCACTGACATCACCAGTTGCCAGAAGCTGAGAGAGACGCTCTTGCTTGCGTCCCACCCAGTGACATCAGGTCAGTGAGCTGGGAGAGATGCCAGACACCTCTTCTGGTGGTTAACTGTCTAAGAAGGGAGATTACCTAATTATTGCTCTTTACTTCCAAGAGAAATGAGAACCCCAATGTAATACTTTACAATGTAAGTGATCAGTGTGTTCACAAGCTACACTGATCAGCCATAACATCATGATCACCTGCCTAATATTAAGTTGGTCCCCCTTAAGCCGTCAAAACAGCCCTGATCCATCAAAGGCATAGCCTCCAGTAGACCTCTAAAGGTATGCTGTGGTATCTGGCACCAAACCGTCGGTAGCAGATCCTTTAAGTCTTGTAAGTTGCGAGGTGGGGCCTCCTTTGCTCCCTACATGCATTAATGAGCCTTGGTCACCCATTACCCTGTGGCCAGTTCACCAGTTGTCCTTCCTTGGACCACTTTTGATAGGTCCTGACCACTACAGAATTGGAACATCCTACAAGAGCTGCAGTTTTGGAGTTGCTCTGACCAGTCGTCTAGCCGTGACAATTTGGCCCTTGTCAAAGTCATTCAAATCTTTACGCATGCCTATTTTTTCTGCTTCCAACACATCAACTTCAGGGACAAAATGTTAATTTGCTGTCTAATATATCCACTCACTTCCAGATGTCATTGTAATGAGATCAATGTTATTCAACTCACCTCTCAGTGTTCATAATGTTATGGCTGATTTTGTGCTGCAGGACCTTCTTTCCACACAGAAGAGGACACCAATGTAATCATTTACAAAAATAAAAGGAAAAAAAAATAAAAGAGGCTTAATTATACCGAGTTGACTTTTCCATATGTGCATGATTGAGATGTGCTATTATAGCTTATCATAGTCGGTTCCAGAACATTAAGTAACAACTTAAGAACATGTTTATTTTATTCTGCCCAGTGGAAATGCAGAAGTAATAGCACATTCCAGAATGCAGAACGCACTTTCATACTCTCTGGTCGGACATGCAGGAAAGAAAAACAGATTAAAACATTAAATGTAAGGATTAATTTCATCTTTGTTCAGCAATTTAGCAATATATATAGCTGTATGGTGAATCCATTTCCAATTTACCCTTGCAGGTGATTTGAGACTGTTAAATTAAATCTAAGCCCAATCAGTAAAATCTCATATAAGCTTTAACCTGTTAATGTAATTAAAATGTTTTTTTTAAATATTATTTGTGTCTGCAGTTCTCATTAAAATAACACCAAGTGATCCTGCCATGAAGATCCTTGTTCAGGCACTTCCTGTGGGGTAACAACTTATAGCTGTGCTAACACAAACATTGTGCAGTCATGATCCACCATTATTACTATTCTTAAATCGGTCCATGCTAGAGTGAGTACATAAAGACAGGAAGTGCCTGAAAAAAAGGCCGGCCGAGATCTGCAACACAGAGATCCTAAAAAGTATAAACATAGGTGGAAACTGTATTTTATGAAATACAAAATGTCAGTTGTTTATGTTGCACATTGTTTTAGCAAACTAAATGTCATCCAGTTAAGATTTACATCTACTAAGTTGCCCATGTAAGTGCGGCTTCACTTAGATTTGATGACAGGCTCACAAGTGCAGTAGATATTACAGATCTGTGTTGCTATACAATGTATTTGTCTGGAGTGGTTGTTGGATAAGAAATATAAGAAAATGCCCTAAGTTTAGGATGATAGCAGTAGGATTTGGCACAGAGGCAGAGTGGCAGGTAGGCAGAATGGTAGCATTTTAAGGTCATGGTGCACACAGGCATTAGGTGAAATGTAGCTTATGAGCCAGAAAGCAAATAGGGACTGTATATTAGTGAAATGTGGTAGCTAGGGGCTCCTGAATAGGGTTATTACTGGTGGGCCAGTCTTTGTTGTGAATTGTAACCAAGCACTGCCATATTCTGAGCCACATTACCTTTAACTGGTTTGTGAAAGTCAGGAGACCACAATCGGTGGTCTTTCTAGTACCGTACATAATCACATACGCCATGGCCAAAACGTGCTCCCCTCATCACTGACCAAGTGTCATAAATCCACACTTCTACATTATGCAGTAGGGTTAACCTTAGATGAGCTGATAATTACTAGCAATGCACCTAATTTGCAACATCGCTAGGCGAGATGATTTTCTGCTGTGGTTGAAGTTGTTCATTACACAGGGAAGTTTTCTTACTTGGAAAATGCATAATGTGAGACCAGTCTCTGCATGCAACCCAATTATCAATGCAGGAGAAAGCTGTTTATTTGCTGTCACCATACACTTGCCATTAAGTTGCTGTGATTTTTACACACTTTACACTTCGTGCCACTTGCTCGCCTATGAGAAGATCTGACAGATCTCCTAATTCATGCTAACACATGTTATAAATTCTACTGAGCGGCCAACACACAGAGACTTGAGATTGCCTCTAGGTAGAGCAGTCATATTACATGGAAGGGGGATCAATATGCTGGCTCCATACATAAGATGATAAGATTATTGGAGACAACCAGTGACCAATACAGACATTGCTTTATCTTTGGCTTTAAGATCCAGGCAGATAGAAAATCATTTTAAGCAGTTTTGCATTCCATTAAGGCTATGTTCACACCTGCACTACACCGGACAACAGCCGGGATGCGTGTCCCGTGATTGCACGGTTCTGCGCAATGCAGGCGGCGATTGCCGCGCTGCCCCATTAATTTCAATGGGGTGACATTCGTGCGGCAATCGCAGAAAAAAGGTACATGTACCTTTTTTTGCGATACATGTCAGGCAGCGTTTTTAGAAAATAATGGCACCCACAGCACGGTCGGTTCACACCTTGGCGACTCCTGACCGCGCGGTGAAGTGTCACCTAGGTGTGAACCTAGCCTAAATGTAATTGCATGTATTTTAGATACAAATAGCATATGTGACTATCTCTTGATGTCAGCCTCTGGCATGCCCTGCACAGCATTACACGGACGGGGAAAGGGAGGGGCAACACTAACAGCCAATCAGGCTCTGATGTATGCACATGTATTGACAGGAAACATGTAGACAGGAGGGGAGTGAATGAGATGATGTCTTATCATTGTGTTGCTGACTCTTTTTTTTTGTCCAGTCTTCAGGCTGGGTGCAAGAAGGTAACTCCGCTGTACTTATTGACACTAACAGTGGTGTCATTCCTTGGCTATACTGTTTGGCACAGGCGTAAACATCAAAAAAAGAGTGTGGACAGAAGTACCGGTCCTTTGGCATATAACAATGTTTACATACAGTATGTGCACTTCAGCTGTGTACTTAGCTGTTAGCCTATAGTGCAGCTTTAACTCCCTCCTTAATCATCCTTGATCACTGGGATTGCTTGGTTAACTGGACACATAAATGAGGCTAGCATAGCTGCAAAAAATACAGATCTGCCATTTGAGAAATGGCAAGTCTCTTCTTTCAATTCCCAAACCCACTTTTGCATGAAAATGCCATTTATTTTGTGGCACAGGCTCTTCAATATTTCTTTATCCTGTCATCCCATCTGCCGCTGAACCTTCGGAGAATGAAATACACTAAAAAGGGGTTAATACGTGAGCTGCAAGCCCAGCGGTTTTCAGATACACTAAATCCCCGGCATGAAAAATAGAAACCAATAAATTAGATACACTGTAATGGAACTGCGATGCCTGTGATAGGGAGCCGCTCATTTGGGCATCTTGGGGACGGACTGCTCCGAGCTGCCTGTCAGGAAATGAGGCATGAAGACTTATACTGATTTAGGCCTGGCTTGGTACTAAGCTGATCTCATATGCAAATGAGGAATGTAAACAGCCCTGGGCTTGTTGTTCTTGCAAAATTTCTGCTGAGAGATTCTGGCAGTATGGCTGCATGCGCAGGCTCTGTGATGCTCTAACGGACAATAAAAACACTCTCTTTATTATCCAATATCCATTTAATCCCCTTACTGCCAGAGAGCACACAACATGGTTCTAGTTCCACCAACATTATAGAGGATAAAAAGGAGCTTTCAAAATGCTGACAGACCCATTCAGCAACAATGCCATAACCTGCCTGCAATTTCTGTATTAAGGCACAGATAAAGCAGGTTGGCATGAAAAGAAAACACTTAAGAAAGATAAATAACTGACAGCAGAGCTCCACGCAAAATGGATTACTCCCTCTTGAGTGGAAATAAGTAGAATTGGATCATCCATCAGGTTGCCAAATGTTATTTTGACTTTGTTGGGAAGATACCCTGAGGGTTCATTAAAGGCTAAATTTACTTTTTTGACTATATTTCATGTTACACCCATATTCAGGGTGTAGCATGAAATGTGTTCACTTTGCAACAGCTGAGTGCAGGGGAAATTTGTAGAGCTTTGGGTTGGATAAAGCTTTCAGCCCTAGGTCCATGGTTTACCTGTTAGCCTGAACTTACTTACAAGTCAGCTGTCCACAGGCCTTTTTATATCTTAGCTGACTAATGTTAGAGCCTTTACTTCTCACTCTCTCTGCTGTGATAGTCTGCTGCTGGGTGCTGTATGAACACTAAAAAGTGCATATGCTGCCTCTTTGTTTTGGAGAACCCATTAGGGGACTCCTTGGTAGTCAGGGACTGACTAGTGGCTCAGATGAGCAAATATTTGGTTTGTATTATGCTATGGAGTGAACTGTGCCTTGCTAAATAAAAAGTACAAACCGGCTAAGACTGTTGTAAACAAATATATGTCATAGTGTAATTAAATGGCATTTGTGAGATTTTGTTTCAAATGAGGAGCTTTGGCATAATCATTCTACTTGCCAACTTGTGTTTTAGGGTTTTTTGTCTACTTTTCTTAACACACAAGACGCTTCGCAGAAAAATTATCCTCACAGTGTTATTTTAGCATCACACCAATACAAAGCAAATATTGGCCTCCTGGCTATTTGGTCTGCTTAGAACCATTGTCTTCTTTAATCCAGATACATTTTTTGAAGTCAGCCTGGTCGGAGTGCCTGTTTATAAGGCCAGACAGGCAAGGACACACACACTCCTTGCGTGTCTGTAGATACACACTGCTCGGGCAGAAACGCTCTCTCCTGGGGAGGGAGACTAGATTCACTAGACTGATTCTCTTTTGTGGGGCAACACCCACCTGACAATCAATCTCACACCTGTTCAGGGACCCTTTGCATTCTAACTGTACTCTATCTTTGCCAGTAGCTGCATCGTTACACAGTGACAGACTGTTTATTTGCCAAAATATATATTGCAAAAGTGAGAGATTTAAATTAAAATGAAGAGTTTTCCAAGGATTTATTCCTCTCAACAGAATATGCTAAAGGGCTTTTTGCTCACTTTTATTTTTCCAAAATGTCAAAGTAACAGTGTCCTTGCCTTGCAGGGGTTATTTATCATAACAATGAACAGAAACTTATTTTACCTGCCTGGCCATTTTCTCACAAAGCTCTGTCTATTTCTCCTTAAAGGTGCCCATACACATTACAACCCTCGCAAGACTTTTGCCTTGCGAGGGTTGTAAAGTACTTAAAAAAACGTACGATCTGCCCATCTTGGACAGGCAGATCGTACTTGCGATCATCGCAAGCCCGCCCCCCTGAGGGGCGGGCTTATGATGACTGTAATGAGGGGCGGGCTTACGATGACTGCAAACAGGCAGCGTGCGTGTGCGCACACCGGCCCGTTCGGCAGTTGTCGAACCAGCAGGCCACTAAGGCTGGGCACACACCTTACAACCATCGCAAGACTTTTGTCTTGCGATGGTTGTAAGGTACTTAAAAGAACGTACGATCTGCCTATCTTGCATAGGCAGATCGGTCTTGCGATGATCGCAAGCCATGCCCCCTGAGGGGCGGGCTTCCGATGACCGTAATGCCGAACGGGCAGTGTGCGCTTGCGCACAGCGGCCCGTACGGCTTTTATCGTACGAACATTCCACAAACCCGCCGAACATCGTACGATGCTCGGCGGGTTTTCGAACATGTCCATAAGTTAAAAGTTGTGCGACCTTACAGTAGTAGAGGTTGCACGGCTTCCACACACCTTACGATAATCGTACGATCGCGGGATTTCCCGCGATTATCGTACGATTATCGTAAGGTGTGTGGGGACCTTAACTCGCCGAGAATCGTACGATTCCTGGCGGGTTTTCTAGCATGCTGGTTCGACGGAAGACATGCGACCGATGGTCGCACGCCTTCCATACACTGCACGATTCTCGTACGATCGCGGGATTTCCCGCGATTCTCGTACGAGAATCGTGCAGTGTATGGGCACCTTTAGACAGAGCTGCCTCAGTCTCTGCCTCTCTGCTTAACTGGATTCTAAAGGCACCAGATCAGATCTCTTGTCTGCTCACATACTGACTGCTAACTGCTCTGCTATGACACACCGGTCTGTTTTGACTTCGGACTACCTCTGTCCCTTCACAATCTACAGCACTTGTTCAATGACCTGTCTATGTATGCCAGACATGCCTGCACACGCCCTCAACACATGATAGGCTTCAAGCTGCTCTCACCGCACTTAGGAGCCAAGACTGACTCACTCTTTTGTGGTCAACACCTACCTGTCTCCAATCGGTGTTAGCCCTGTTCAGGAACCTTTTGTCTGCTGCAAAGGACACTATCTGCATGTTAACACAGCATGCAGGAATGATGTTGAGACCAGGGGTGGGCAAGCAAGGTTGCCTGAGCTCAGGGTGGGAGGTGGTGCAGGCTTGGCATTGAGTGCAGGAGGGAGGGAGGCATGCAGGCACAGTGCTGGATGCAAGGTCGATGCATGAGTTGTGGCAATTACCACAGCACCCAGACACAGGTGACCACAGCACCCAGGTGCACTGATGATTTTTATAATATGACAGTGGAGTTCAGTGCATGAACAGTACAACTGGTATATTTTCATGGCAGCAGTTTGGGGGCAAGATCCTGCATGTGCACGGTAGTGGCAGTACACAACCAAGCACATACAAGATTTCACCGCCATTCATCTCAAATGTGTGGAACGAGGAAGCATTGGTAGGACAGGACCAACATCAAACTGTGCATGCATGGCCATATATTTACATTACTGTGCATATGTGATGCAGCTTCTTTCATCAAGATTTGAGGGGTAACCCACATGCCAATGCATGGGAATATGCGCAGGAGTGACTTAAGTGTCATCTTGCTTGTCTAACAAGATATTTATGATGTAGGCAGATACCATATTGATTACCAATGGAACCCAGACAAAACCTGCTACCATCTTGAGGAAGTCCAAGGGGGTGAACGTTTGGCTTCAAATTGCCATTGCATTACAAAATGATTATTTATTTCTAACTAACTAACTAACTAAGCTGATTTAGTACTATATTATTATGAACATTCCATCTACATTTGGTAAAGAGGACAAAGGTCACCTGTATTCCTCTCTTTTAATACCTTTTAATTTGTACATAAACAAATAAATATGTATATATATATATATATATA
>NW_017307233.1:299693-324209 GCF_000935625.1 Nanorana parkeri | reverse complement strand
TATATATATATATACACACCAGAGTGTAAAATCCAGAGACATCATCAGGAGCCAGAAGCTGGAGGTTAGAAGTACAATCTGGCAGTTAGAAAAACTATTGTTAGGAATCAGAATGAAAAGTCAGTAAAGCCATGGAGAAGTACAAGAAAATTAATAAAAGATTAGACATCACTGACAAGAAGGCATATGTGGTACCCAGCCAGAGATTTAGGAAAGGGTTTGTGGTCTTAGGTTAGTCTTTGACCTATGTGGTACTCTGTAAGGGCTCTATATCTATATGGTGGTTTTCAGATGCTCCCAGGATATTCTCCATGACAATCCCTCTCCTATACCTAGATACAGAAACCCTGAAGAGAAAGTTTAGGATGCATAGGAACTGGAACAGGGTTGCAGCAAGTGGAACAAATACAGAGATAAAGATAATGAACAGAAAATGCCATGCAATTACAAAAAAAACAGACAATGCATGGTGGTACAAACAGACCACGGGAAAAGACTAGGAAGACACACCATGAAACTGAAAAAACAATATGATATACAGAGGTTGCAAGGGGCCAGGGCAGAGATAAGGGGACACAAAGTATAGGGAGCTATAAACAGAAACCAAGACATGAAAATGGAAAGGCTAAAGCCAAAATACAGGAGACACGAACACACTTAAAGAGAAAGATCAGTAATAGATACAAAAGGCTATGCCAAATTAGTATTACAAGAGCTTGGTAGAGATGTATGTTGGAATGACCTCACATAATACACCTGTGATACCCAAGGGGGAAATTGCTCCTAGTGCAACGCACTGGTGAGTAGCGGAAGGGACTATATCTAGGTTAGGGGGTAGGTGCAAACTGAACCAGTCAGGGGTATATTGCTTTGTACAGTGCTTTCTGAACATACTTGCAGGATGGGAAATCACAGGAATAACTTTATTCATGTGCTCTCTCATTGTCCAATAATAGACATCAGTTGATCCTTGACCAAGCTGTATTCCTTAACTGCAATAGAGACGTTAGGCCTTGGACCTGGCTGTGCTCTCCGTAAATGGGGAACTGATACCTGCATTAAAAGACTGGTGGAACATAAATACATATTCTTTGGCAGGTACAAGGTTTGCATATGTAGTTTCACTGACTACTCCGCCTTTGTCTTGAATTCATATAATAATATGTCTAATTTGCCTGCAAACAATCCCATACAGACAGTGTAACTGAGAAAGTACTATAGACTGTTATTTTGACTTTTGTTTGAAAGTAAAGCTTTCCTTAGAGAAAGATTACAGGCTTCTATTACTGGATTCTCATTCTACAAATGCTAGTTGTCTGGCTGCCATACTGACCTTGTGGCCTCTATAATTTGAGTTACTAAGGCAAAGCAAGTTTGCAACTTAAAGTGACATTAAACCCTCAGATTTTTTAACATAAACCAATACTTTAATGTGTGCCTTACTGTAATCCATGGTAGTTTCCCTTCTCTTTGCTGCTCTTCCTTTTAAATCCTCATGTCTTCTCATGCTAGGGGAGAATTTCCCTTTGCAGCTGAGTGCCTCTTCCTGTAGTGCTGGCTCAGGTTGCAAACCTACACACAGACACCATGTATCCATTCCAGAGACAAGGCAGTCTGCTGCAAAACAGAAGTTCTCCCCCAGCATGAGAACAGATACAGATTTAAAAGGAAGAGCAGCAAAGAGAAGGGAAACTACCATGGATTACAGTAAGGCACACATTACAGTATTGTTTTATGTTAAAAAATCTGAGGGTTTAATGTCACTTTAGTTTTAACCTTTTACTTATTTCCCTGTTCTGCACACTTGTTGCAGATCAGTGACTCTAAAATGATTGCAGCCACAATAGCCAGGCAACTGCCATTTTCAGAAGGAGGTCAGCAATACCAATCTCTGATATTATTTTATTTCAAATGCCCATTATTAATTGTTTTTCCTTAAAATAGAAGTATCGAGAAGTACATGTCCCACTCGCTGAGATAGTAGGCTAAGCACTGTCCGTGGTGCTAAAATCATTTGGTGTGGTGTTACCAGAATGGAACCTTTAATGCTCAGAAACCATTTTAAAGTTTTGTTTTGTTTCTAACTACTCCAAATTTCTATACTCCGTAGAGCTTATTGAGATCAGAAAACATCATATAATGGTTATTGTGATGATTGCACTCTCAGTCTTAGCCTGTGCAAAGATTTTCCAGCACTGCTGACTGAGAGTGGTTGTCACTGGAGCATGTTACCTCTGCAATTAACCGTTTACAGACACACATGGTGGTGCCACAGGTTTTAATGAAAACCTGCAATATTCACATTATCTGCTATTGCAATTCTGACCTTTTAGAAGAAATGTCTGTATCACCCACTGCCACACCCAGCCAGAAATGTATCAGTGTTTACAACATGGCAGATTTCTTTTACCATCTTTTTTTTTTTTTACCTTAATGCATTCTCCACATCAAGGTAAAAAAACACTTACCCGTGGTTCTTTGTCACCCCCACTGGGTCTAGTAAGATCTGTGTCATTGTGGAGGAGGGTACCAAGGGCAGTGGAGTGATAGACTCCTGTTTCCATCAGTCAAATTGCTGGAAGGAGGGCAGAAGAGGAGGCAGGGGTGTACCTTGCCGGATGCTGTGTGTGTGTGTCTATGGATGCACACAGCTAGGCTCAGGTCCTGGCCAGGAACAGCCGCATACAGATTACACTTAGCAGTCAGCTAGCTGAAGGAAACCCCCAAAAATAGGCAGAGGGGCTAGCAGTTTGAAGACTGGCTGAAGAAGAAGGAAAGAGACAATTTTAAAGAGCAATCAGTTATAGTAAGTGTGGACCTCCTCTTCTAAAAAAAAAGGGGTTTAACATCACTTTATCAATATTTAAATAGGGCTTTAATGCAAGACATGAACATAAGCAGTGCAAAAAAATAATTACAGGACAAGAATATTACAAAACAGACAATTAGTATACAAAAGATAACAGTGGGAAAAACAGGATTAACATTTGCCTGGTCTTTGGTTCCATGCAGAGCCCAATTCACTTGCAAAGTAGTATAATCTGGTATATCAAAGTCACTGTCTCTCACAAATGGCTCTTAGCATTCTTTCATAATTCTAATGGTGAGTGAGAAATACAGAGCTGCAATGCAGATGTCTTTTCTGATCCCTAAAGAGGGCATTTACAGAATGAACACAACCAATTAAAGGGCCTGAGGGGTGTGTTGAAGGGGTGTTAAAGTGGTTTATAATACACCAGCAGACACTCCCTTAAAGCCAGTTATTCTAACTATATCTGTATTTCCAATAGACAGTCCAACATCCAGCATATTATTGCACAGAATGAAATTACAGTTCATTAGAGACAATAAAGAGAGAGATGATTCAATAAATATGATAAATATAAGTCAGATGCATATATCGTTTAGGAGATCCAATGCATCCCATTTGTCTCCTAGTGCTTGTAATATAGGTGTGTTAAGTGTCTAACTGATTGAAATCTTCAATAATGTATCAACTTTATGAAGGCACCTCCAGTACATCCAGAATGATAAAATATGAATCATATTTGGGCTTTAGTAGTTCAAAAAAACCCCAGAAGATAATATGTATTTGCTCAGATTATAACAACAGGACCATTAGAAGCCTCTTACAGACTCAGCCTAATGGAGGGTATGGGCTTTGCTTTGTGTCATTGTGCCTTAATCAATTGTGTTACCTTTTCTGGCTGCACACCACATATAGGAGATTTGCATCAAACTGTTTTTGTCATTGACTTACAAATTTTAGAGAAATGAGGGTGGCACTGTGGTCAATACACTGTTTCAATTCTCTGCACATGGTTTGGGGATAATCACTATCACTATTGTTACAGTTGTCATCATTTGTGTTGTTGCTAGTGTTTAAAAAACACAGCAAAGTTTTATCTCTCCCTGAAGCTGTCAGTAAAAAGCACCTAAATGCTGGGCACAGTACAGAGTGTGGGTTCTTTCAGGCAATGCAATTTGTACTGAATGTACTACTAATAATGATTTTACATCTTTGCCATGTTTAACCATGTACACAGCTAAAGTCCCTCATTTGGAGGGACTTTTTCTCTATTGGAGCCAACCCCTCTGTTCCTCTTTCTTCTTCATTTGTCCCTCTTTTTGGTATTTTGTTTTGACCTCTATAAAATAATATATTCCTTAACTGCCAAGAATGTTATGCACTAAACCTTTCATCCAACAGCTAAAGTATTGCATTTATTACATTATTATAAGTAATGGTGAAAAAAAGAACTTGTGGGTCTAACCAATCATTGTTGGCTATTCATTTTTTCATGGTCCATGGAACTGGGGGTGTGGCAGCGGTGTGTCCTTTGCCTACATACTTTCTTCTAAAAGGTATCCCTCTTTCTCATCTAAGGCTCCATTCACACATAGCGGTAGCTTGTGGATTTTGTGTGTTTGTGGCTATTACTAAAGCCGGAACGCACTGAATCTGCCCAGAAAATCGTGCTAGGATTTTTTTGCTGGACGCACATTTTCGTACTGTGCAGACAACACCCTAGTATGAAAAACTCACATTGAAAAGCATTATTCTTTTAGTTAGAGCATTTCCGCTAATGGGTGAAAGGAGCCTCAGAGGGAGGAATGTTCTTGTATAGCTTACTACATATGTTCCATCTGTTTAGTGATAAATTGCTTCTCTTAGAACTAACATTTCTAGCAATTTCACTAGCACAATTAAGCTAATAAACATTTCTAATAACCTAACCTATTGAGTCGAGTGCCAGCGAGTGGTTAAATCTCTCAGTTACAAGGCAATAAAATTGTCAATGTAACTGAGCCCTCTCCAACAAGATAGTTTGGTGCCCTAATTGACCAACTTATTAATTTTACATCCAACCTAATAGGTCCTCGTACAACATAGGAATTGGAAAATCTAAAAAATTGCACAGCAAGATTGAAATGTATTTGTGCGTGTTTGTTTGTAAACAGAGAGATATAGGTACCCAACAGAATCTGAGTAGCTGTATTGCAGGGTCACATTATAGCCGGGTGAATGTGGCAGAGAGAGGGAGCCAGGGGCTTCGTTTAGCGGGAGTCGTGACGGCGCCCTCCCTCAGTCCTGCGCCCGGGGCAAGCACCCCCACCCCCCCCGGTTGTTACGCCATTGCTCTAATGGCTTCTTTGGGTTGTACATAAAAGGGTTGTTTATTTAGCCTATGCAAACAGACATTAGTGTAAAGTGGTGAAAGTGGAGCCACTCAAGTCTGAAATCTGTGCAAAGACATTTGCATAAGTAGCACACTTTCCATAAAAAAAGTAAAGCTAAAACATCACATGAGGGATAAAGAGTGTGGTATGAATACAGGGAGTGTTGGCACATCTGGCCAGCTGATAAAAGGCCACCAGGCTGCAGAAGTAGTGTGACAGCACTGGGGAAAAACAAATGGATGCAAAAAGGCTTCTGAGAAAGGCAAAAGCATATGACAAAATTGAAGTGATATATGCCTGAAGCAGAGTTGATGTAAAATAAAGGATTTGTATGATAGAGTTGTATGAAGAGTTCAGCCGGTCGAGTGTTTCAGCTGATGAGGGAGCACTGGAATAAAGCACGCCTGTTTAGGGTGTGAATGAAATTGAAATGTTACTACCAAAATTCATATTAATCCTGCAGGGTTTACCGTGAGAGTCTTTCCATACAAGCTTCATGTTAAGCACAGGACTGGAGAGTCTGTAAGAATCTATTCTTTTTTTTAAGCAAAGCTTTAAAAAAAAAGAAAGAAAGCAGAAGATGCAAAAAAGCTGCAGTGTGCTCTCACAGTTGAAAACTAATGCAGAAAACTAATTTTAATAAAGATCATAAAATGAGAATGTGCCGGACAAAAATTCTTCAATTAAGATCATTCCGTCTACAGTATAATGATACTAAAGAACTGGATAGTAAAACATACTTTCAAATAGTCTCCCAGATCAGTTCTTTCCATTCAGATCTTTTGTGTGTCACGGACATCACAGTAACCATTCATTCATCATACACCTGACCTGATTTGCAGTTAAAAAATTCAACGTACTGTATAATTGTGGATCCCAGTGATAAAAATGAAGGTATAGGGAAGTACCGTATTTACTGTTCACTGCAGCCAAAAAAATGCACTGTAGGAAGAAACAGAGTATCAAAACATTCTATTATACTGTATATACAGGTAATTGGTACTACAAATGGTTTATTTAGAAAAGAGGCTTCACAAAAAAACCACCATGCCGTCTAAGGAAGCTCTGGTGAAACTCATGGCATGTTTGTGGGGATCCCCTGACAAATGGTGTTTCTTGTGTCTGTTCCTGAACTTTGGGACCTTTTGCATAAGCCATGCCTCGGTGTTGCCATATGGACTCATGGATTACATTTACATTTACAATTGTGCCCTCTGGGAAGTATGGCTTCTGCTAGGCCACTCTTTAACCTATATATGTATGATAAATAAACTTGCAATGCAATGTTCTGCAATACTGTCCTCTTATTTTGAATCCCATACACCCAGTCTCCCCATTGTATGTATGCAATGCAAATGTCATTAGGTGTGCACAAAGTTCCACTATATCTTTACTACATTAACTCCAGCACATGGATATTATATCGAATTTAACCTTCTCAACAAATGCGTTAGTTGAAATGTTGCACAACATGCAAATCAGGACAGAGGGTTTTCTGAACTGCCAAATAACAAGTTGGATGGATCGTTGCATATCATGTTGATTCAGATGGTGAGCTGAGCCATACACACCTATGAATTGTTCATTGTATGCTTGCTATCTGTAAGAGAACTAATCTGTGAAGCGGCGCGGGATATTCTAACTCACTGAGTGAATTTCATTGTGACAACCCTTGCTTGGCAATTCGAACACATGGTTTGGCATTCAATGTGTTTAATTTAAATCTTATTGTGGATTGATGCACACTATGTTCCAGTTGTCTGTTCCAGAGTGGAAATGCTCCACTTATTTCCATCTCATTTACTGTTATTAGAATACTTTTTTTTTCATTGGACAGTTTGCAGATGGACAATTGGAACTCTATTATTTGTGAACATTGGGTTCCATGTAATAGATTTTACTGATGCTGATTGCTGATCATATAAACGATATACGGTCACTTAACACAGACCTTACATGTGATGTTTATTTTAATTGTTCATTTATTAATATGGTATAACTATAAGAACAGAGGTCCCCTCTGTTTTCTAGTGCATATATATTTATTCAAAAAATATGTAAGTTTGTATGGTTATATAGATGATTTCCTTGTTTGTGAAGCCTGTTTTCTAAATGAACCATATGTACAACCAAAAGAAAAACTGGCAGGCAGCAGCAGAATGATGGTAGATGGAAATGGTTACCGCAAGCAACACAGAATTATGGGAATACACTTACACCAGTCATATATACAAATGGTGGAATATGGATGACCCTTAATCCATGCTGCTCACTAGTTCAAACAATATACTATCTGCAACTCAATGTGTAGTTCCCCTTTTTATTTGATTCAGATAAAGCGGACACATTCACAAACAAATGGGTGCTCCTATTCTGCTATCAAATATAAAGTACTGAGCTCTGCAGTGTATCTTCTTTTTAAAAAAATGTGAACATTGCAAGCATTTGTCTTACCATTGGGGATAAGCAGAGTGATTTCACGATTAGAAAGACTTTGCGGCAAAAAATTCAGTGTGTTTCGTTTCAGAATTCATTATTTAAATTTTCTGGATTAGAGTGCAAAATAATATTCGTTTCAGGATTCGGATTCGGACAAATCCAACATTTTCGTTAATTTCTGAGTTAAATTATATTTGCAAACAAATTTTCGCTGCAGCAAATTGACATTAAAAAAAAAGTGACATTTTTTTTAACTTTTAACAGTTGGCAGAAACAATAATTAAAAAAAAAATAAAACTGTGTGCGGCTCCCCCGCCTCCAATTCATACCAGACCTTCCTCAGTGCCTTCATGTCTATACGCTGTGTATAGACGTGATGATTTATAGGACCTTAGACCATTGCATCTAAGGGAGAGAGAGAGAGAGGCTGGAAGGGGCCGGTCTAAGAATCGGGTGAGTATAACTTTCTTTTTTGAACCAAGAAAAAAACAAGCAGTTAACCCTTTCAGTGCGGAGGTAGCCCCACTGCAAGGGTTAATAAAAGATTTTCCCGGAGTCTTTCTTTAACAAGGTTTCATTTCCTAATATGTTATCTTCCCTAGGTTCTTTATTCCCCTCTCATAAGCATGCAAATACAGTTTTTAAATAAAACCTTTCTGTTTATAATTACGTACCTTATATTAGACCCAGTGACATCATTGCTGTGTTTGTGTATTTCTTTATGTAATGCAGGCACGTCATGGCTGGTGGGAAAGGCTGCCAGCATGCTCTACATTGCTTCAGGAAATGGTTAATCTAAGGCTGAAGTTCAGTTCTAAATACATATTTTTTTAATACTTTTCTCAATTCAAAAATTGTAAAAAAAAAGATATAAAAAAATCACTGTACACATGAACCTCTGGAGTATAGCTCTGCATACAGGAAACAAAACCATACAAGCTAAAGCACAAACAGTAAATAAAGCAAATATTATACAAAACAAACAAAAGATAAATACATGCTAGGATCACAAACACATTTTGCATGCTGTTTGTGAGGTTTCCATTAAAACAAAGGTTATTTGTATGAGGATTAAAATTTTTCTTAAGCCTGGTTTATAGGCTATGCTTGCTACAGTAATTACACCCGGAAAACGCAATTTCATTTTTATTATACTACTTGACGATATGCAAATTAGAAGTAAATCTCTTTAGAATTCTCCCAAGAAATGAGTTGTTGATGCTAAAATACTTATACATGAAACATTATCCCTACTAATGCATTTTGGTACGCAGAAAAAAAACAAAACAGATAGACTGTAAAGCAGAAATCTAAAGCAAACACATACTAGACATGATTGAGCATTGACTAGAATAATGTATATTGAAAAGGTTCTCATAGATTTATTTTTTAATTATTTAGACATTCCTTTCACTTTTCCCTCGTCAATAATTACAGGAAAAATCTAATTTACTTATTACGTTTCATAACACCGCACCACGAGGCAGAGTGGGAATCTCGTAGACATGTACATTTTATTTAATTCTGAATGTATCCGAATTTCCAGCTTTGATTGCAAACGAATCCCAATGGTCTTTTAGCGCAAATTCAGATCCGTCTGAATTTCGTTCAAAACTAAACTAAATCAGTCATGTGAAAGGCCAATCAAATGTTTTATTGTGGCTTTTTGGGGCTGCATTACAGGAAAGGTCATGTGACTTCCTTCTGCAGTGAATATTTGGATGGATCCGAATCCGCATAACGGAACAAATCAGATTTCGGATCCGAATTCAGAAAAACTAAAGAAATAAAAATCACAATTGCTCAGGAACTAAACACATTTTTAGGCAGGCTTACATGTCTAGAATCTTGTCTCATGTATCAACCCGAGGAGTCAGCAAGGAAAGTGCTCTTGCCTTACTTTAATGCTTTGTAATGCTTAATAATGTGTAATGCTCAATGACAAAAATGCAAGCACACAGTGTAAGCATCGAGAGAGACACAGCTAGTGAGAAGTCACAATGACTCTTAAGCATTGTCCACGACTAATTTTTTTTTAATCATGGAGGATGAAGCAATGAATCGGCAGGGATAGTGCCTGAAGAATATTCAAACTCTGACAATGTTAAGAGTGTTGGATGCTTGGTGCCCTGCTGCAGTGGTCTGATCCACCTATGTCACAACTGTGTTCTGCAGTGATTTGTAAGGGGTGACACCAAAATGACTGACAGTCTTTTTGGTGTCACCCACTCTGAAAAGTCATGGATCTAGAGCGAGACAATTGCACGAAAGAGGAGGGGGTTAGGGGCCTACCTTATCCTGCTGGGTGAATGCACCCTTCGCTCTTTGCCGATGTCCATCACCTAGATGTCCATCGGTAGGTAAGTGAGCGTGAGATCACGCACATGCGTGATGACGCCCCAGAGTGGTGTCACCCGGCCACTACTCCGGATGACACAACGCCTGGGGCCAGCCCTGCCATAAAGCTCAGTGGGGGACCAGTACTCCAACACTCCTGGAAGTGTCAGATTGTGAAGATTCTTCAGGCTTTGATATTACTTCAATTCAGTGAAGTTCAGAAGTCTGGGTGACATGATAAGTGAGTATTAACTGACTTATTTGCAGGGGACACTTCTTTTCCCAACTTTATTCAAGAGAGAGAGTCACTCTAATGAAGATCAATAGTCAAATGTAAAATACCAACATTTAACCCATTTATGCATTTGTTAAAAACACTTGTATGTATTTTTTTGATAGTATCTCAATCTGTTTTAATATAGCCTCCTGTATTCTTCTATACAGCAGGACTCAAAGGGGGCAGTACAGTAGTTTGCTGATCAGGAAGAAAAAGCACATTGAACACCCTACGTGTTTAGCTGCTCCTCCACTAATCATTTCAATGTTTTGATAGTTTCTTGACCAAGCTATATATGCACTTAAAGAAGTGCATTGAAGAAAAGTGAGGTCAGGAACCTGGTTTTATGGTTTGTCAGCAGTATGTGAATATCAAGTTTGGTCGTACAGCATTACAAATCTTTCAAAGGGTAAAACTATTCACACATAAGTTTTTCTATTGTGCATTTCCTTCTTGCTTACAGTTCTGAAAGCATAACAGTGGGGTAAAAACCATCAGTGAACTTATTTGAACTAATGTTATGGACACTTGAATGTATTTTTCTTTGATTTGTGAGATGTAAAGGAACCTGTATTGAAAGCTCCTATCAGCTCAGTGATTGTCCTTGATTACAGTGATCTGTAATGGGAGTAGGTTGTTTCACGTAACAGTTCCTCTTTAAATTTGTGTTTTGCCTAAAGTTCTATTTTCGGTGGTATGTCTATTTTCATTTACTGTCCTACTTTTTTGCTGCTGACAAGTAAATATTTTGTGCAAATTATAAACTACATTCTCATACATAATGTCTCAGCCTACAAAATGGCTACTGCCAGGTATTGGAGATGACAGTCACATTTTAACAAGTAATCCCAACACATCACACCAGTCTGTATTATCTTCAATCTTCCATTGTCCTTTTCACATCTCAGCCGAGGCTCTTTCATACAACGAATCAGTGAATGTGATTTGTTGCAATCTCTCAAGTATTGATTCCTCTCTCAAATATTGAACAGTCTTTTCTTCTCCAGTTCTCCCTTCTCTTTAATCATCATGGAGTGGAAGCTTCAAACTTTCTTATTTTATCATTTATATTGTTTAAAAGGTCCCTCTTGATATGGGCTGCTTCCATTGCAATCAGCCTTCTGATGTTAGGTGACCTGTTCACCTTTTGGCTGAATTTGCTGCATTGATAAGTGATTATTCCGTCTTCTCTTTGGCTCACGCTCTCCCTGACTGCCTTTCCTTATAGCCTTTTTCTTCTGTTGGATGTCATTACTGAGACTTGTTCCCCTGTCTGTGATGTATTCTTCCTGTGTATGGCTTCCCAAGATTAGACAGAATGCTGATGTTTTATAAGTGTAGAATCCTCAGGGTCGTTTATGAATGTGCGAAGATGCTCTCTTGTTCGGTGGAAATGTGCTTTTGTGACATCATCATTTATTCTTCCTCACACGCACCCTTTCATGAAAAGGGAAATGCTGGTGTTTGCTCGGTCAGTGTGGAAAGCTTTGCAACAGTTTGAAACTCTAAAGAAAGAGGCAAAATAAGATATTACCATCTCAAAGAACATGTCATATGGGGGCTGATTTATAAAAGCTAAGTAGACTTTGCTGGGGGTCAATCTGCCGCAAAAGCTGGTGTCTCAGTACTGTTATGACATACTTTGTTACACTTTCAGGCAAGCCATATTCCATTTAGTTATATATTTCCTTTATGTAAATTTTTCCTATTACATTAAAGAGGCAGGTGACACAGCTGATGCTACTGCTTGACCTCCACCTGCACAGCGGTGACATTGCTGACCTTACCGTTTGAACATGCAAGCTGCCTGGTTGCTATGCCTGGTTGTATTTTCTCAGCTGACCTGGAACAAATATGCATATCAGCAGACTTCATAATCTGTATGCTTGTTCCAGGTTAGTGGCTCAGAAAGTTTTTAAGCCAGAGACAGCCAGGTAACTGAGGGTCTTCTTGCCTAGCACCCATATGGGTTTAAACAAATTAAGGAATAATTCCATCATGCTGGAAAATGAGCGCTTTCTTTCATCTCCCCATTATCTCCCCCTTCATGTCCCCATCGTTCCGCTCCCGGACCTCATGTCACCTTCCTTGATACTTCCAGCTCCCTGTCTCCCCCTTCGTGTCCGCAGCAGCTCTATTCGGCACTCGGCGACAGTTCTGTGTGATGAGGGGGCGGGGATTACACCGCTCCCTCTCATTGGCTGCTGCCCGGCTGGATGATGCTTCACGCTGCGCCCGGAACAAGATGAGGGGAGTAGCGTGAAGCATGTACGGCCCAGGACGGGAGGAAGAGGTCCCGGGACTGGTAATCAGCGGTCAACAGTGGCCCCTTCCTCCTGTCCTGGGCCCCCTCCAAGTGGCCGAACTCCAGGGCCCGGTCGCGACCTCTGCGACCCTGGTAGTTCCGCCACTGGCTGGACCGTTGAGGGACCAGCACTCATGTTGTCAATGCTGTTGCTGGGTCCCTCAGTGTCCAAGGCAGACCCTCCCCTCAGCAAGAAATCAGAGGGTCCCATAGCCAATTGCAGTGATCACAGTGCTGTTATAGCCCCTTATCTGGCTTGCAGCTCACTGTGTTGTGGAGCTGCAAGCCAGATCAGTGTGTTACAAAAGTGATACAAAGTACCTCTGTGGAGAATACAGTATCTCAGAATACTTGGTATCCAAAGTCCCTGTAAATAAAAAAAATAACCCTTTAGTGCCCCTAACTTTAAAAGAAAAGTTTTAAACGGTTTTTAAAAGTTTTTAAAAATGAAAAAAAGGAAAATAAATTAAAAAATAAAGGAAAATAAAGAAGACAAACGTACCACATTCTAAAATTGTTCCACACTAAAATTATATTTCATTCTTTGTATTTTGTGACCTTTAACTCCCAAAATAAACTGAAATCCCAGGCATATGACACCCTATAAATCAGGACAAATAAAATAATTTATTATGAATTACTTTCGGTTAGCTACACTAATTATGTACACATATACCCTTATACCCTAATACCTTTTTTTTTTTTTTATATATAATAGATGGGGTTGCATCTGGTAAATAGATACCAAACATGTCAAAATTGAGCGTGCCCCTGAAATGGCAAAAAATCAACAGTACCCAATATTGCCCACAGGCAACACTTTAAAAACCTTTACTTGCATCTACCCAAATCTTCAGCAGACTTCTAGCACCCTCTCCACCCAAGCTCTCCCTATCCAACTTATATCTTTCGCTCCGCGACATCTACCAACAACCCGACCAATACACACCTTCATTTGTCCACCTGTGGGCACAATTGATAGGTTGCTCCCTAGATGACACCTTTGATAGTATCTTGCGCGGGTGCCACCAAGTCAAGAGAAATTAAAAAAAAAAAAAAAAAACCTTTACTGCTCATCAAGTTAGAAATTACAGTGAGTGATGACCACGGAATTGTTGATCTCACTCCAACATTTGCAGCAATATGTAACATGTGTTGCGCAGTCATCATTACCATATATAGGTACACCTGCTGCGTGTTTGCATTTGTATGTCCATGTATATGGTGGTGGAGGGCTTTAAAAACAGTTTGTGCTTTTTTATTTTTTATGTCACTTTTAGCTTTTTGAAACTTTTTTTACACTTAACTTGATTGCTATCACATAGGGCGCTAACAAGAAATTGACAGGTCCTCTTTATGGAGACATCAGAAGTATATTAGACCCCTAATGCCACCTATTGGTACTGATGTGGTTAATTCACCAAGGCAGCAAACAAACACAGTTTCAATAGAGGAAGGATTTGTACAGTAAATCCATAGCGTAAAACAAACAAAACATCTGGTCATCTGAGCCACTAACTAAACTCAGGTCAGTTCCTAACTAACAAGGAATCCCCCAATTGGGATCCACAAATCTAACAGACAACTTATGTACCTTTTTAGTGTTCTGTCAGCACTCAGCCTTTCCACCCAGCAGCAGACTCCAAAAGCAGGAAGAGCAAGAAAGAGAGCCCTGAGTCAGCTTGTACAGGCCTGTGGACACCTGAGACTAATAATAAGGTTTGGCTTTACCCCACCTAAAACTCTACAAACCCTGTAGGTTCCAGGACAGGACCCAAAAAAGAATGTATTAATATTCTGATTTTTAAAAAAAAGTTTGTTTTCTCCACATCAGTCACTCATAAATCCCACACTGTATGTATATCCTGGATACTGAAAAATGGTCTGGCACAAGACTGACAGGAAAACAAAAAACAAAAGCCTTGGATAGGTTTGTGCGGGGGACGTATGGTTTCACATGTTAATGTGACAGGCAATTTCTGCACAAACCTGCCCAGGAGACTCTTGCTAATATTACAGTAGCTTAATGGTTTGTATTCAGTGACAGAATGGGATTGGTAAACAGTATACAAGAGCCTGAATAAATAGAGACATAAAACCTCCACAGAAAATACATGAGTTCTTGGTTGGCCTAGTCACCAAGGACATTGTCCTTCATCTCATATCATCATCCTGGAACTAATGGAGATTGATGATATGAATCTTCATTGAGCGGTGATCAATCTCTCTCTAAATGCTCAGACTGAGGCATGTAATGAGATGTTTGAGAGAGGGTTTTTTTCTACAAAATGTGAAGGTATGTTTAAAGGGAGTTTAGTAGAATTGATGTAACGTATATTTGCAACATAAGTGTGTATTTATCAGTGTTATACATCCCCCTGTTCCCCCTGTTTGCATATTGCATTGGTATCCACTGTGCCACAGACCAACCTGTGCTGACAGATACCAGTGTGGAAATACCATCTCCAGAATCTGCTGGTTCAAAATGTATATAATGTTCACAATGTTGGATTAAGCAACAAATAAGAGTGGAAAGGAGCAGGAAGGAGCAAAGGAGAACCAGAACAGACAAACAGGCAGGAAAGGCAGGCGAGAGTCAAACAGAGTAAGTGGAGGACACAAGCAAGAAAGACTGGTAAGAGTGGGACAGATGAGGGTAGAGTCACAGGCAAGAAAGACAAATTAAAGTGGGCAAAGAATAGACCAGAGGCAGCTGAAAGTAGTAAATAGTTGGGTGTAAACACAGACAGGAGAGAAATTAGACAGCAGGAAACATGAAGGAGATATGAGTAGAGCAGGGCAGAGACACAGGCAGAAAATTTGTGAAGAGCACGGCAGAGACACAAGCAGGAGACATGGGGAGAGCAGAGCGGAGACACAAGCAGGAGACATGGGGAGAGCAGGGCGGAGACAAAGGCTGAAGACATGGGGAGAGCAGGGTGGAAACACAGGGTGGAGACACAAGAAGGAGACATGAAGATAGCAGAGCAGAGACACAGGCAGTAGACATGGGAGAGCAGGATGGAGACACAGGTAGGAGACATGAGGAGGGCAGGGCAGAAAAACAGGCAGGAAATACTGGTAAGGGCAAGACAAAGACAGAGGTGCGAGTAGGGTGTCAACACAGGTAGGAGATTGAGGTAATAGTAGGATGAAGAC
Source organism: Nanorana parkeri (assembly GCF_000935625.1). Lineage (NCBI taxonomy): Eukaryota > Metazoa > Chordata > Amphibia > Anura > Dicroglossidae > Nanorana > Nanorana parkeri. The sequence continues at coordinate 308,511 of NW_017307233.1, read as the reverse complement.
ATGGGCAGGAGAGACAGGTAAGAACAGGACAGTGACACAAACTGATAGGCAGGTGGCATACAGCCACTAGAGTCAAGGTAATTTAGAGAGACCATACCACAGCAAGCAGTGGAAATGCACAATGAGCCTAAGACTGAATCCAAAAAGAATCATAATGATCCTTACAAGAAGCAGGAAAGATCTGCAATCAAATTACAAAAATCCTTGTAATGTATACTGTATAGTTGACCTAGCAGACATTTATTTTTTTATCAAAACTGGAGTTTTACTTTAAAAATGAATGCATAAAAAGAACATTAATTAAATGTTCTCCCAGTGAAACGATGACACAATGATTGGTTATTCACAAGTGGGAATCAAACTGCTAAGGGTAAATTGTGGCTCAGTTTCTATTCAGTGCACTTTCAGTACAGCTATGGGACTTTGGGATGGGCTCTGCCCCAGACTTGTTTCACTACATTATGAATCATTCATTTGATATTAGCACTGAAATTCATTGTGATGAAAGGGAAGGGAAGGCTGAGTCTTGTTAAAGACCTCCCTTGTAGAGTCATCTATACAGAATACATTTATCACTTGACCTAGATGATTTTTGTATGACAGTTTGACTGTGTATGGAAAAAAACATGATTGCAGCATGTGGGTAAGGACCCAATGTCCCCTTCTTGGCGATGGAATGCTACACAACTACAAGCAGTGCATGACTGCGAACGCGGAGACTGGGAATAAAACACAATGTAATTTCCTGCCTCTGGTTCCTGTTATTTCTAATAAAACAAGAGCTCAGCCATGTGTCCAGCAGCATCTTGAATAATAACTCACTTTTCAACAGGTTATGGGCCCAACTACATTATTACTACCTAACAAAGCTGCTTACAGTATGTGAACAACTAAGTTAAGCTGCAAAATAAGAGGGAGAGGCACAGCAGGTTCTATCCTAAAATAAACATTAGAGTGTATTTTTGAGGGACAATCACAGATATTATACAGTGGCCATACAATAGCTTGGTTTGGCTGTAATGTAGGAGGGAAAGACAAGACAGATTTTATCTTGTTCTGTACATTACAGTGTTTTATTTGAGAGACAATGACCACACATATTCTGTAATGGCTGGCCAGTATGTAAGCAGCTTGCTTAGGCTGCAATATGAAATGGAGAGACAACGCAGGTTTTATTTTGAAATAAACATTAAAGTTTATTAACTGAGACAATACCCAAATATATTGTATAGTGGCTGTTCAATATATACCGTATTTTTCGCTCCATAAGACGCACCTGACCATAAGACGCACCTAGGTTTAGAGGGTAAAAAATAAGAAAAAAAATATTCTGAACCAAATGGTTTACTTATATATTTAATAACATAGCAGAATAATATGTCAAACAATGTAAAGTCAACAGCTCCCCCCCCCCCATTCTGGGGGAAAAAAAGTGCGTCTTATGGAGCGAAAAATACGGTAAGTGACTTGGTTAGGCCACAATATAAGAGTGAGAGATGAGGCAGGTTTTATCTTAAAATAAACTTTAGAGTGTAGTATCTTAGAGACAAAAGCCACAAATGAGTGCCAGAGTACTAGCATAGGCTGTATGCACAACATAGGATCTTCTGCAGCTAGAAGTAGAAATTTGGAAGATGCGGTCCATTGGAACCTTGCTGACTACAGTTGAAAAGTTAGACAGGGCATTATGGGTCCTTTAAAAATCACAAGCCTTGAACCATGTGCCACAAACCCACCACCTCATCCCTACTTTTCAGCACTTGTTAAAACTGATTGAACAGATGGCTTGTGGTGCACTCAGTCATGTCTAATAAGGCAAGTGGGAAACCCTGCTGTGTGTTATTATGTACAATAGCTCTGGTCTGACAAAGGTCCTTTTTTGCTGTTGGTGGCTTCTTCTTTCTTCTTTCTTCTTTCTTCTTTCTTCTTCCTCCTTTCTTGTTCCTTCTTTCTTCTTCCTCCTCCATCAGGTGGGGGAATAAAAGGATCTTTTTGAGATCTATTTCCTGCAGATGAAAAAAATAGCAGCACTTGTTTATGGCTAGATGAAGACTGTGGGGCTTATGTCATTACACAGTGCAAGGAGAAAAGGTGTAGCGTAATCTTTGGCAACCGATCAAATGTCAGTGTTAATTGGACAGACTAATAACATTTTATATTCTGTTGTTTTAGCTACAGCACAGAACTACTTTATAATATTAATAAACAGCTACCCCAGGCAAGAAGTAAAATCAGTGAACTGCTAGTGTAGTCCAAAAACATTTTAACTGCAGAAAAGTAACAAAGTGCATTAAGTATATATGATAAGTGTTAACCTGCCAATGCATTTGTCATGTTTCCCTTTCAGTTCAGGCACATGACCTGACTCTTCTCTACTGCAGTAAGTACAGCTCGGACACCTCCATGGCTCCAGCTTTTATTGGACAATGAAGGAGTAGCAGCAGACTGATGAAGTAAGCTCCCTTGTTCTGTTAGCGTGTTCCTTGCCAGTGTTTGAAATACAACAGCATTTACAGATATGTCTTTTGAGCTGTAGATGGCAGTGTAGTGCAATGTTACTCTCTATGTGCATGCTTATCTATGATGCACAGGAAGATGTTTTTTCTATCTATATGTTTCCTTGCCAATGCTATATACACACATGTAACATTCTTCTAAGCAAGTAAAACTTTATTCAGCATTCCACAAGATCTCAGTGCTTCATCTAAACACATAACCAACAGGTTATGGGCCCATGCACAAAACAGAACACTGGAAGTCAACAAGTGCCGCAACAAAGCTACTGTAATATGGCAAGTTGTTCAGATATAAAGTTTGCAATTGCAAAGCTTAACAATACCAACTTCAAGCTTGAAATGCTGCTAAGCAAAGATGACTTGTGGCAAGTACTGAGTATAGACAGACCCAGTAATGGACCCACGGAGGAATGGGACAAGAAGAACAGGCAAGCAAAAGCAATTATAAGTCTACTAGTGGAAGACGACCAGCTCATCCACATAAGAACAAAAATACAGTTAAGGGTATGTGGACTGTATTACAGAATCTGCATTTAAACCTAAACAGTAAACTATATCTTCTATGCAAGCTACATAAGATGAGGCTTGAAAAAGGCCAGGAAATGCATGAATGCCATGCTGGAAATTGTAAAATAGCTACGTGCAATTGGAAAGGAAATTAAAGATAACCACGTGGTGGCATTATTGCTATGCAGCCTTCCAGAGTCATACAGTGCTCTTATTAATGCTGTATAAACCAGACCTGAGCAGGAGTTAACACTAGAATACGCCAAAGGACAATTAAACAATGAATATGACAGAAGGAAAGAAAAATATGCACAATAAAGAAAATGAGAAAGCCCTTAAAGTGACATTAAACCCTCAGATTTTGTAACATAAACCAATACTGTAATGTGTGCCCTACTGTAATCCATGGTAGTTTCCCTTCTCTTTGCTGCTCTTCGTTTTAAATCCTCATGTCTTCTCATGGTTGGGGAGAACTTCCCTTTGCAGCTGAGTGCCTCTTCCTGTAGTGCTGGCTCAGGTTGCAAATTTACACACAGATGCCATGTATCCATTCCAGAGACAAGGCAGTCTGCTGCAAAACAGAAGTTCTGCCCAGCATGAGAACAGATACAGATTTAAAAAGGAAGAGCAGCAAAGAGAAGGGAAACAACCATGGATTACAGTAAGGCACACATTACAGTATTGTTTTATGTTAAAAAATCTGAGGGTTTAAGGCCACTTTAAGGTGCATGAGAGCGCAAAACAAAACAAAGAAAGCAGAGCGTGTTTATGCTGTAAAAAGACTGGTCATCTGAAAAAGGACTTTTCAATCTGGAAAGCCGAGCAGAGAAAGCTAGAAGGAGCTAAGGCAGCTACAAAGGAAACTGCAGGCACATCATGGAGCGCTTCCTTTAAAGTGACTCAGAACAGCATACCACGCGGATGGTGTATTTACTAAGGCGCAACAAGTCACATGACTAATGATGAGACCTTTTTCACTGAAATTGATTTAAGTGCAAAGGACAAAGTATTCCTAGCAAATGGGAAAAGTATTACCAAGGATTCTTGAACTGCATCACACCGTCAGGGGACAAGCAGAGTATCCTTGTGAAAAATTTACTGTTTGTTCCAGACCTAGAAGGAAGCCTTCTATCTGTGAAAACCCTTGCTAATAACGGTCTCACAGTTCAATTCCGAGGTGATGAATGTACATCCTCACAAAAGGAAAATGGTATGAACACCTGTACAGACTCATCACCGCAGATGAACAAATCAAGACAGCCACTCATAATCCACACAACAAATGTATCCATCTATGGCACAGACGACTAGGGCACCGTAACATTTTTAAGTAAAAAAAACATAAGTAAAACTTAATTCAGCATTCCTCAAGATCTCAGTGCTTCATCTAAACACATAACCAACTGTCAGGGCATGTGTATGCAGCAAGGTTGATTGGTTGCTAGTGCAGGGTTCCCTTTCCCAGTCTGAATTCCACTGAGCAGGGGATTAGAGGTGGCTGATATTAAGACAATGCCAGATAACCTACACTAGTTTCCGGTAAAATACATGAAAGCTTAATTCACACCTACAGTTAAGGTGCGTTTTGGGATTTCAGTGGCAGGAACCTACAGGAGCCTGTAATCTGATTTGTAGCTCAACACAAACTTCTGGGAAAAACAGTGAGCCAATCACACAAGCAAGAAATACAATTTCGAATGGAGTTATGTACACATAAAGTGTAGTTAATGCCTTTCGTTTGTCATAATGCAATTTTACGTTTTTGCTAGTTTTAGAAAATCACAGCAGCTGCAGACTGAAATTGAAAGGTAATTTTAACAACCATCGATTGCAAAGCAGCTTATGTGGCAATTATATTTGATCATTTTAGCAAACGTGACACAATTTTCCCATTTTAAGGGGACAATTAGAAATCGAGAGATTGAGAGTTTTAATTTCCCTGAAATCCCAACGTAAATTGGGAGATTTTGGCAAAATGCATTGAAGTCAATAAGGAAGGCAAAATAAAAGTTGTTTTTAGGGATGTAATGGGCTTTAAATGGCTTCTTAGGCTTATGGAAACTTCATTACTATTCTGCACCTGTTCTTGTGCCAAAAATGGTCTCTTGTTAGATTTTTTTTTTCACAGAATAATAACAAGAAAAACCAGAAGAGAAGAAAAAAACATTACATGAAATAAACGAAACTAACCACAAAAAATAAACAGACACACACCCACTAAAGAAAAAAAGTATTTTTTTTCAAACTAAATTTTGCCTAAGCAGGTACATTTTGTCAAATTGAGAGCCACTATTCTAAATGGTACTTCTAGATGCAAATAATTCCCCCCCTTGCAGAACTCCACACCACAATATAAATCCAATGTCTATCACGTCATCCAGCAATATAGATTTATGTAAATCGTAATGGCCCACTGATATGACGACCATATCCCGATCATGTACACCAGTTCCTGTTGCAAATGGGACATCACCAGCCAACATCTATATGTAAACTACTGCACTGGGAATGCTGAGTGATGTCATTGAGCAAATATACTTATGACCATATTTGGTCAGTGACATCACCCAGGATCACTTCAATAAATACTACAGGCACAGCGTGGTGTGAGGAGGTTGTATCCCCGTTGCAGCCCACTGTGCTGAAAAAAAAGTACTGCATGCATTACTTTCTTCAGCATACATCACCACAATGCTCTGCATATGTAGGTTTAAAGTGTTTCCACGTTTGCAATCAATTTTGAGAAAACACCTCTATATGTTTGTTATGTGTTCCTATTCACACAGCACACCTAAAATAATTTTAATACAAATATTTCTTACCTTTTTAGATGTTTTGTTGCAGGAGACAAAATGGTTGAATCCAAGTTTTTCTGAGAACCTTCACATTAATCTGGATAGGGAATGTGTGGATTGTGTCCCTCTCATTAACATACAATGCAGAAGCCAGGCTTTAAATCCTTTAACCCTTTAATAGACAGGCAGTGTTCAATTCTATTCAACAAATTATAATGAGTCAGTACACTACAGACATGGTTAACACAAACCCCTCACAGCCCCTCCTAACATTACAAAGAAGGACAAACAAAAGAAGACATTTTAGCAAGTAATCAGCAATTTAAAGTGCCAAAAATAATTTTAAAATATTTTTTATAGGTTATGTGATGTGAATGGGAACATGTAACAAATATAAAATAGGCGTTATCCCAAAAGTGGAAATACACCTTAACCGGCACTAGATTTTAATTTAGTTTATTTTTTCCTAAAAATACTGGTTTGATAAACATTTGCGCAAAAACCGTGCAACATAAAAAATTGCAACTAGCATTTTTTTTAATTCTACATACAGTATATATAATTGTTTGGGGGTCTGAAGCTGTTTTCTAGCCCAAAATGTATATTTTATCACATACGCATATAGTTAAAAAAAATGCCCCGGACAGCAAGTGGTTAAGCATATTATATGAAAGGATTTATGCATTTTAATATTGCTCTTTAAGCCATAATATCATTTTTTTAACAGGTTTTTTTGCATTGGTACAAGTCCCCATGGCAGTGTCCAGCTATCCATGCCCTTTTACTAATAAAAGCTTGCAAATTAGCCTTGGTACATACACTTGCACAGTCACAGATGAAAAGTGGCAGCATGAAATAAGAATGTTCAAGTCAGAAAGCCATTGATTATGTAGACTCTGTGCCTCCAACGTGGAGTACACATATCTTATTATGTTGTTATTAGAATTTTAATAAGAAATTTGTTTTAACAAGTTTCTTATTAAAACTGTAATCAAATTGAATCTAACAATTAATGTAATTGGAGGTTGTTTGAGAATTCCAAGCTGGATACATTATATTGTACACTATTATTAGAAGCAGTACACCCACACACATTTGATTCATGTGAACCTTTACTACTCTTTTACATTAGCAATGATTATTGTTCCAGAATTAAGATTCTTTTTTTTTTAAATTACTGTTTTTGTTAAAAGAATGGACTAGAAAAATAACACGGAATTCCAACAAGTTCATTCATTTTTCAGAATATTGTTCACATTAAAGAAGCAATGAAACGCCCAAATGTTTCTGTAATTTAAAATGACAACAATGTCTCTAAAAGACTATGATTTCCAAGGAAATATGCCAAAAGCTCACTTCGAATGTTTAGTTTGCTGTAGTTAATCTGTTATCAAGGCAGGCAGATGAAAGGGTCTGTGGATGAAGATAATTCTTTGAGGGATGATGAACTGAAAGACAGTGTATAGAAAGAACATGCTATCATCAAGATATAAGGCTTTGTACTCTTTCTTCTTCACCCAAATGCTGCCATAACAAATCAGTGCAGTGACCTAGAGATTTTTCTGCTTTGCGCCTGCAAGAATACAGAAGGGGATTCAAATATGAGCAATTCAGGATTTAGTTACTGTGTGTCTATATTTTTGTAGTTTTTAAATAGAATGGGGAAAGGTTAGAACTAGGGATGCACCGATACCAATAACGATATCGGTGCCGATACTGGGCATTTTCATTAGTACAAGTATTCGTATAAATGCCCCGTACACATACTCATGAAAATGCCCTAATACCTAAAACTAATACCAGCCCTTTACATTTTTTAACTAAAGCAGCCGCCGTAAGGTCCTGTGCTTGCTGGGGACCTCACGTTAGCGATCTAGTGTACTATGTCAAGCAAAACAAACGACAAACGCACTCAACAATTTGTCACCAGTTATACAGTAAGGTGCACACGAAATGGGCTTTGAACAGTAAAACAGTAGAAAGGCATCATGGCACACTCACAAACCAGCGTTTGTCGTTTGTTTTGCTTGACCGATTTGGTGCAGCAACGCAGGAGTCACAGACAGGAGGGTTATCTGGGATGTTGGTCACAGAGAGAGAGGAACTAATGGTCTGTGCGTTCTCAGGACGCACTAGAGGCGCAGAATCTAGGAAGGGCCAGGTATTCGACAGAGCCTCTAGTGGTGAGGATGATTGGCTGCTGGACACCTTCCAGGTTGCGGCCCTCTAGCGCACCCACACAGACGCAAAGGACTAGTCTAAGCACCAGGGAACTGGATACAAATAACAGGTAGGGAAGAAACTTGTAACCAAGAGGAGGAAGAGGAGGAACAGTGGCACACAATGAGAGAAAGAGAAAGTCACAAGTAAAAGGTGCAAAACCCACAGCAGAACAGCAGAGTATACTGAAGAGGGTAGCTAAACAAGGACACTCGGAAAGGGTAAGTAGCTTAGATGCACACCTAGGAGCAGGAAGGTGTAACGTACAAAAGTAAGCAGAAGATGTGCGTTGCACATGCATACAAAGAAGCAGGATAACAGAGAGAAAAGTACATAAAGAAGCACAAAGGGATGTATGCACACAGGGGGTGTGCAGACAAGGACGGATCCAACACAGCCACAAGGTAAGAGAGGAGCACAGAAGTAAAAGGGGTGACAGCAAAGCAAAGGAAGATACACTGGAAGGTAAGTGACGGAATTGAAGTATAAGAAAGCAAGTAAATAGGAGGAAGCAAACAGCAAACAGACAAAGGCTGGAGAGGGAAAACACAGTAGAAGAGAGGCAATGAAGGCAGTATAGAGAGACTCACAGCACACAGGTGAAAGCAATTAAGGTCTGCAGCAATATACTAAAGGTAAACACTGAAATACTATAGTAGGGGTGCAAGGAGCAAAGCAGGGGATAACGCCAAACAGTGATACCAGCCGGTACAGGGAAGCCAAAGGCACAAGGATCCAATAGCAAGCGCAGGGAGTAAGATCCCAGGGATAGTTAGAGCC
>NW_017307233.1:267169-299607 GCF_000935625.1 Nanorana parkeri | reverse complement strand
GAAAGGGTAAGTAGAGGCACACCTAGGAGCAGGAAGGTGTAATGTACAAAAGTAAGCAGGAGATGTGCGTTGCACATGCATACAAAGAAGCAGGATAACAGAGGGAAAAGTACATAAAGAAGCAAAAAGGATGTATGCACACAGGGGGTGTGCAGACAAGGATGAATCCAACACAGCCACCAGGTAAGAGAGGAGCACAGAAATAAAGGGGTGACAGCAAAGGAAGATACACTGGAAGGTAAGGGACGGAACTGAAGTACAAGAAAGCAAGTAAATAGGAGGAAGCAAACAGACAAAGGCTGGAGAGCGAAAACACAGTAGAAGTGAGGCAATGAAGGCAGAATAGAGAGACCCGCAGCACACAGGTGAAAGCAATTAAGGTCTGCAGCAATATGATAAAGGTAACCACTGAAGTACTATAGTAGGGGCGCAAGGAGCAAAACAGGGGATAACGCCAAACAGGGATACCAGCTGGTACAGGGAGGCCAAAGGCACAAGGATCCAATAGCAAGCGCAGGGAATAAGATCCCAGGGATAGTTAGAGCCACAAGGTGTACGGAACAAGGCATAAAACTTGTTGCTCCCACCAAGAGCAACAAGTGAGGAAGTCCTAAATAGGGGAGGAGGAGAGCAGATTGGCTGCAGCCTTGTGAGACACCATAGGCTGACAGGCCAGAACCAGGAACAAAGCGAAAATCTGGCACGGATTTCCGGATATTGTGACACTAACATACAAAAAAAAGTATTGTATAAGATATTTATACATTATATATTTCATGTGAATGTAAAGAAAACCTTTCATGATAGATAAACAGAGGCTGCCATTGCAACCTAGCTCTAAAATTGCTAGTTATCTGGCTGTTATACTGACGTTTTGGTTTTTATTTTATACTGAGTCACTGGCCCACATTAAGTGCATAGCTCAGGAAAGTCAAAGAAATTCATACTCGTTCTGGATAAGTAACTGAAAAAATGGAAGCATGATGGTCAGCGTAACTACCTGGCATCTATGTTTCTGAAGGTTCTCATTCATCCAGGTCATGGCATGTCTGTAAAAAAGAAATCAAATTCAATAAATATATATTGAAACGAAAAATAAATCAAAGCAACTGCACCAGTTGCCTTGATGTTTTTTTTACAGATATACCTGGGATCTAGCATTTGCACGACAGGACCTCTGCTAATGCAGCGTGCACGTTTCTCAACTTCCTTGAAGGTTTAATAAAAACAATATATACGTTTATTTTATTATAAGATTGACAGTATGTGTGTGTTCAGAAAAAAATTATAGTATAAAAGTAGCATGAAAGAAGATATTGTTTTTCAATACCATCTTCATTGCTTTGCAAAGCTGCCATCTCTGTGTGTAATGAGAATAGATTTACTGCATACATTCACTGTAGCAGAACATACTCAGAGATGATATATGAGGAAGTTGAAGCTGGACACCAGTCGAACACCACTGAAATACACATGTGGACTATTTTAGGTGTGGAGGGATTTGTTCAGCTAGTCATATGATCTAGGTATCTCTGCCAGACAGCACAGCCATGTCCTGGACTCTGCAGACCAAACTGATATATAGCTTGAGTCCAATACCAAGGCCATGATTGGATAAAGAATGGGCAGGCGATATTTAATAAGGTCACCCCTTTGCTCTGCCCTCCTGTAAGTGATCCACCTCCCACTACCAATCTAAGTGCTGCTGCAATGGGAATCAAAAGGGGCTGATATCAATTCAGAGTCTGGTATTTATGCCAGTTTTACTTTAAAATATATACATAACTGTATTAACCCCTTCATGACTGAGGCCCTTTTTTCAATTTTTGCATGTTTGTGGATTATAATGGGGAATATTACACTGTAATGTTCCCTATTATAATCTATTTCTCTGTTATGTACTGCTATTTTATGTAATTAGAAAAGTGGATTATAATGGGGAATATTACACTGTAATGTTCCCTATTATAATCTATTTCTCTGATTAAATGATTACAGGTAGGCATGTGATCTATCAAAGTTTGAGACTACGTTAGAATGTGTGACCAGTGATGTGGTCACACATTTTAACGTAATCTCATCCAGTTTTTCGGTGGTGGAATAGGTGAAGAATTCTAACGCTTTCATTTTTTGGTGTAACTGTATTTTATTTTGAAGGCATTTTTAAATACAAACAAATTAAAATTATTAAATCAAAACAATCTAAAATATAAACAATCAACGTCCCCCCCTCAGCGGGCCACGGTAAAATTATCAAACGTTGACCGGTCCGCGGCGATAAAAAGGTTGGGGAGCACTGTTATAGATGACTAAAACTGATAATTCATTTCCTTGATGAATGGAAATAGGAAAAGATACACAGTTTGGGGGTAGGAAGAGAGAAACTTAGGTTATTCAACTGCTGTCCATATTAGCACATTATGCCAAACACCTCTGGAAGGCTTTTTTTTTTAACTACGGATCAATAAGGAGTTTATAGTTGACAAAGTTATATTTTTTATATTTAAGAGTTCACACAAAGCACACAGATTATTCTACCAAATGTCATTGATAATTCATACAAATGTATGTCAGCATAGATAATGGTAATATAGGAATATAAACATAGTGATTACAGAAAGATCTAGTCACTCTTAACACACATTATTACAGGTTTAGCTGTATTCATTCATGTTAGTACTGTTGGGCATAGGTGAAAGGTATCCATTAAGCTGTTAGTTAACAGCATGTCCTATAGTGCAGCCAACCAGTTCCTATTTCAGATGTTGCGATAAGACTTATCAGATGTTGATACGAATGCAAAAAATAACATTAGGAATCAATAGTCTCCATCTGAGTCATCTCGGCTTGGTAGCATTGTCCCTTTTGTAGAATCTTCATGAAAGTCTTTTTGAGCTTGGGGTTTCCGATGACAAGCACACAGGAATGTAAAGAAGGGTAAGCACCAATGACCATAGTGCAAACACTGCCCCCCATACCTTCATCCAATTCTCCGGATACATACAGATTAAATGATAAGGTGTAAAGTAAGAAGAAAATGAAGAAGGCGCCCATCATTGTAACAGCCCTATAATGGGCATTTAACGATGGCTCTCTGAAGCCAGTTCTCTCTTGTCCTTTTACCCTGCTGGTGTGCCTCAACAGGGAGCCCACAACCAGCCCAGCTGAAACACAAAACAGGAGAAATGGAGGAACAGTGCTCACTGCTGTCATGGTAGAAAAGGTTGCAAAGTTTGAGCCACCTAGAATAAATGGTGATGTCTTATTAGCATGAGCATGGTCGAATTTGCTCATGTTGAAAACATTGTTGAGGCCACTGTAAGCATATGAGTTGCTACAGAGCGCTGAGATTCCGACACTAGCTATGATGAAAAAAGGCACGCATCTGTCAAAATGGGTTTTCAAAAACACAAAAATACATTGTTGAATATTGACTATTCTTACACAATAGAAGGTGCAGATGAAAGCAGCCAGCCATATGCTGATGTTATGGAAAAACAGCCATACATATTGCAGATTATTTATGATGCTTTCTGATTTAACATGATCTACAAACAAGATCGACAGCACGTACAAACCTAAAACCAGGAACTGAAAACAAAATCGAGACAGACTAAGGCAAGTAAGGATAATGTCACCAGAGCCAAGTTTTCTCCGGGTCATCAAGTCCATGAGGTTCACAATCACGATATAACCATTCACCAAGGTTCCAATGACAGTCTCCAACATCAAGACAGCCAATGAAAAAATGTCATATGGTGACTGTCCTTTAGTAGAGGATGTAGATGATGGTTGTGAATGTTCTTGCTCTGTGTAATTGTTTGCCTTGACCATTTTTATTTCCTTTCAGGTTTATCTCCTGTTATCTAGAATATGTATCTCTCTTGCTTGATCTGCTGGGCTTGTCACATCAGACTTCTGTGCCAGTGTTTGTTCCTCTTTAGCATTCCGTGACTTTTATGCCCAAAGAAAAGGATTACATTGGATTTAAATTGTTGTGCTGTCAGTATATTGAATGCAAATTAAAAGAATATTTACTCATGAAGGACCCATATTGTTGACTCTTTGCATATGTCATTTGCTATGTGATTCAAAGTCAGTGTGTATATTTTCAGTTTTTAATGCTAATTACTGACCTCATCATTTTAAACAAAGGATGTTTCCACTTTTTGCACTCACGCTATGGAAAAGGGTTTACTTATCCACTTTTATAGTCACATTATTATAAAATAATGCTTGGATGCCATCTGGTGGGCCTCTGCAAAACAGTTGATAAAGGGGTACTAAGAATAAAAAAATAGATCTGCAATGCGAAAGGTGCACGTTGCTTTGCATTATGTGGTCCTACACTAACACATGGCTAAATCTGTACAGCATTTTATTAAGTGCAATGACACAGTGCTGTAAAAAAAAAAAGTAATGATTTTATCATAAGATGAGTATACTGCTGCCTTCTGTCTATGTTGTGTCTATGGACAGTTAGGAAATCCTGTCTCAGCATTCTGCAACTCTGTTACAGCGAGGGGCATGTTTTTGAAACAATGAATGTGACATGCACCACACTTTCACTGCAGGTGAATCGATCACTGTAATTTAACACATGAATATTCATCTGCAGTGAATGTCATATTCATTGCTTTAAAAATACACCCTCCCCAGTCTGCTCAGTTGCATAATATAATTTGTTGAAGGAAACAATTATTAAAGCGCAAGCTAAAGTACATTTTTTTATATTTTCTCATTTTGGATAGAGAAGGAATCCCTTTCTGGTTTATATTAATGTCTGTGTCCCTTTTGGGGAGATCCATCCTCTTTGTTGGCCCTGGGACTAAAAGCAAGTTAAAGTCCAAAATTTTAATTTGTCACTGGAATGAGAAAAAATCAATTGGCGACACTGGTGCTATAGTGCCTAGAAGGGGACTTCCCTCAGTTTGGTAGCATTTCCTCTCACTGTCTGTTGTGTTTCCAACAAAGAAGGTGTGGGGAATTCCTCCCAGTGGGAAACAGAGGAAGAAAATAACTTAACAGAATTTTAACCATTCTGTGCTCTATCCATACTCTATGCAGGGATTAAGAGCAAGTAATACAGAGTGCAAGGACCAGGAATAAGTAATGCAGAGCACAAGGACCAGGAGTAAGTTATACAGAGTGTAGGGGACAGTAATATGTAACAGAGAGATCAAGTGTATGTAACGCAAAGTGCAGGGGCCAGGAGTAAGTTACAAAGTGCAGGGGTCAGAAATAAGTAATGCAGAGTGCATAGGTCAGTAGTAGGTAGTGCATAGTGCAGTGGCCAGCAGTAAGTAGAGTGCAGAAGTCAGTAGTATGTAACACAGAGTTCATATAGTGTTGTCACCCTCCCTTGTATGCTCCTGCTTTAGAACTACAGGATGCTGTGCTGGCGCATAACGTCCCTTCAAGTTCTTATTGTCAGCCCATGAAATCACAGGTTGCCATAATTGACTTACAGTGGTTCTTGTAGGGAGGCTTAAAGTCAATAATTCTTAGTGCAGCTGAGCAGTGCAGTGCCTGTGTGTGAAATGCCGCAACGGTGTCTGGGGCTTAATGCAGCCTCTTCTATGCCCACAGCCCTGGCCCTACAGATCTGACGATAGTGGTATAGTGGTCACATATCTCCTGAATAAATGAACTATAAAAGGAGTATACATTTCACATATTGAAAGTGAGACTGATTGCGCAGTACATGTCGACACGACATCCAACAGGGTTTCTACATACATGGGATGTTATCAGCTATGCTTGAGATGGTGGTTCCAGCATGACATATAGTGGTGAGAGTGTAATAAAAATAAATTGGTTAGTTTCTCTTAGTTACTTTTAAAGCCTTTTACGTTCTGGAAACCAGGGTGAGTATTTCCAGCATACAAAACTCCCAAGTGGGAGTTAAACCAATTTTACTTTTGGATAGCGTGGGTAATGATAAACCCTTATTAAGGTTGTATTGCCATCTGTGTTCTGTCCTGGAGATATATACCCTCACTTTTTGTCTTGGTGGCCACACAGAAATTGATGGAAATCTGCTTAACCCTTTCGCTGCCTCGTACGACGTACGTCCTTGGCAGCGAAAGGGTTAAAGGAGAAGTGTTGGGAAAGTAAAATGCACTCTTCCCAATACTTAGAGCTGTTGTGTGACACTGCAGGTGTCATATTCCGTCTCTATAGATCGAGAGCTGAGTGAACACAAACCACTGATTGCTCAGCTCACAATCTTCTCCCTGCAGAGAGCAGTGACTGTCCCTCTCCCCTCTCTGTTATTCCAGTGCTCATTTGAGGGATAGAAAGGGGAGGGGCGGGCACAGCTGACTCTGGCTCTACAGAGTCAATCAGGCAGCGGAGTAGATCCCAGCAATATTGTCGGGATCTTTTCCGACTGCAGCACGGCTCTGCTCTGACAGCAAATAGCGGGCAGTAGCCCACTAGATGCTGACTTTGGGTCACAGGAGTGCATTAATAAATCTACTACTGAGGACCCAAAAAAGGACTAAAGCTCAAAAGTTTTGCTTTAGTCCTCTTTTATGAGAGACACTAAGGGCAAAACAGATAAGTTCTATCTCATCTCCACTTTTCTGAATTTTTTTTTTTTTTTTTTTTCTGTGACAGTTTTGGAAAGATTCATTCCTCTTGTTTTCTATTCTGTTGACCACACAGAAAGTGAATTGAAACCGCCCCAATAGGATGAGTAAAGCAAAAGAAACCTAATAGGTATCAACTCTGTCCTGCTCTATCTAAAAAAATATATATCAAATTTGCAGATTGGCAGTATATAGTTTGGACAATAATAATTAGAGTGTTGGTTTTCTCCCCAAAGACCCAAAGCACTGTATAAGATGATAAATGTAAAACAGTGCTGTAAAAGGCAACAAGTGATAGTTGCCTTAATGAAAACTTTGGTCTTTAAATACATTCAGGAATAGTGCCTCCTGGATTTTAAGAGACCCTGTTAACACCTTAAAAATGCATGTAAAATCATAGAAAATATTAAATGTTTAAAAAATGCTTATTTGCAGTGTTTTTCCTTTTCATGAGTTGTTTTATTTATTATCTTGCAATGTGGTATTGAACTTGCTAGAAAATTTGACTACTTCAGGAAGTGTCAATTCCCTAGCACAGCTCCCTCCTTCCTAGCAAATCAAAATCCTCTCTTCTTTTGGGAACACCTAATTAATCTGAACTCAGCTCCTCTACCGCTACCTTTGCAACCCCAAATAACCTTTTATGTAGCACCTGGGAGAGGACTGAAGAGGAGTACTATAGAGCATCTGTTAAGATGTGTTCACCACCAGTCGCACTGCCATACTTTTTCCTACAGTTACTTAGGGAAGGCACCAGCTTGCTTTCTTTTCAGACTATTACTTAGACTCAGGGCTTCACATGGGGAACCATAACTGGCATTACATTACTGATTGTATGCTATTATACCACTTGCTCTGTTGTCATTTTTTGGCTTATTTTTATGTTGATTTTTATACAGTCTGATCCGGAATATCTTTTCTGCTTGTTTACAGGTGTGACAACCCACATCCTAATGTGTACATTTAAGTAACTGGAGCTGCTATGGCAGGCTGGAGCTTGTAATTCAGAAGGAGTCAGAGTAACATAGATGCCTTTACAGCTTACACATTACCTCTGATATCCCTAATATGCAATAGTAGAGTTGGTATGCTATGCACTCTCATACAAGCATATTAATCAGAGATGTCATCAGTTATCTCAATGATTATAACATTCCCCAGAGGATTATGAGTAAGGTTTAAAGTGTATTTCCACTTTCGCAGCCAAATTGGGATAACACCTATTTTATATTTGTTGCATGTTCTCATTCATATAGCATAAGCTAAAACAAAAATTAAAAAGGCTTCTTGCAGTTTAAATAGCTTTTTCTTGGGTTAGGGTTCTAAGGGTTAAAATGTCTTTGTGCTATTTCTTTTAAATGTTAGGAGGGGCTGTGAGGGGTCTTGTCCATTCAAAGGTGGCTTATGCATTGTATGTTAATGAAGCTTATCAGATAAACACAATCCTCAAATTTCAGTCCCAAGACTTTCCATTGGGACAGACCACTGTGAAAGGGCACATATCGAGGAGTTTTCCTAAATTTGACTGCAAACGTGGAAATACACTTTAAGCCTTACCCACGTATGTTAAAGGCTAGGTTTACCTTTTCTATCATGTTTCATGTTATCCTCATATTTAGAGAGTACCATAAAACATGGTGAAATTGCCAAGCTGCTGCTGTTCGCTTTGGGGAAACAGCCCGGGACATAGCCATCACGTGACATCTGACCAATAATTGGGATACAGTTGATAAGTATGACAGAAGTTAGAGTTGGAATGTATGATTCCAATAGTTTCACACTCTAGTAGAGACACAAGGCACAGACAGGTGTTTTCTTACAAGAATTAAGAACGCCAGCCTGCAGATGTTAGAGCCCTTTAAAACTGGGCAGCAGCAGCACAGTTTTCATGAGCAAGAATAGGCCGAAATGTAGAGACATTTCCAGGCAAAGCATTATAGTTTAAGAAAAAGTTGTCAAGTGAATTCAGACAAAACAAATCACCAAGACTCCAAACTAACAGGATTCAGAACAAAACCACGGTTGTGGCGAATGTTAACATCATCTCTACTGGTAAGTAGGAACTCCTTTCCAGCATATTTTAAAGGTGGGGAAAATCTTGTAGACTCCTAATGCAATAAAAGCTACCCCTATTCTGCCCTTAAGTTATGAATAAGCATTCCTACCTGCGCATATTTAAATGTTTACATGATCCCATTCCATTCGTATAAAGTGTTATAACTACGAGTTAGAGGTTAGCACAACTGGCTTGATCTGTTATTTAACACTTTGGTTTGCATAGTTGTTTACCTTGTAACATGCAAGGATTTTGGTAGTAAAATCCGCTCTGGTAACAAAATATACTACATTTGCATGTTCGGTTTCTGTTTTGGGGAACTTCACACACAAGAAAAAACAATAGCAAACACAGGCTCGCTTCAACAGAATAAGCTTCAACAAATAACATGAAAACAAGTGATAATGGTCATGATTTAAAGTGGGACTCCTAGTCCCTAAATACTTGGAATATCCGCTGCTGCTGGAAATATCCAGACAGGCAAAGTTGACAGCACTGATGGAACTGGTGGTGCTGCACATTGCACACATTTGATATGGTTAGGAAGCTGCCAACAGCCGTTCAGATGCCCTGGTCAGCAGCCACTTTGGTCTCCAGGCAGCTGGCCTCTCTGCCATTAGCTTTCCATGTTGGACCTGATTTGCTCATTCTAAGAATATGAAGTATTTAGATCATTTTGTCTGAATTTCATCTAGTCATATCTAAAGCATCTGCAGATACTATACTTTCATTAAATATGCTTAAATCCTTAGCAGGCATCACAAACAATATAGTAAATATTGTCAGCAGAGATTGGAACGTAAAGGGAAGACAAATTAGTGACACCGAGCCTCATAATCCAAAGCCCTATGTTACTTGCACTAACTTCAGTGGAAGTAGTTCTACCACTGTCTGTGCAAGTCTCCATTCACACAAAAGCTGAGTGTTTTCAGGCAATTTTGAAGCGTCCTTTTGTGTATTTGTCAGGTGTTTTTAGGCTTGAGTGTTTTTGAAAAGCTAGTCACTAGGAGGGGGAAATGGTTGCTAAGTGTGAAACAATGCATTTTTTCAGGCACTTCCATTCAAGTGTATGAGGCCAAAAACAAATTTAAATTCAGCTGCTGTCAGACATCCCAACTCTCTATTAAAAAGCGTCTCCAGGCCGCCCGGGAGAGAAACAGTTTCTCCCGTAAAGGTTTACTCTGCTCGATCTAGCAGAGTAAACCTTTCCCTGCTATCTGTTTTTTTTTCTGACATCAAGGCCGCTGACCGCCATCAGTCAGAGAGAAAAAAACAAAAAACCTGGCATAGGAATGCAAAGCTAGATTGCTATTGGCTATTTCATTTTGCAATAGCCAGTAGCAGACTAGCTATTACACCTGCCCACTGCTGCTGTCAATCAGCAGAGGGGAACCTGAAGTTCCCCATCAGGTCTTCTAGTGATTGACAGCAGCAGTGGGCGGGTGCAATAGCCAGCTTGCTATTGGATATTACAAATTGAAATAGCCAATAGCAATCTAGCTATTCATTCCTATGCTGTTTTTTTTTTTTATTCTAACTGCAGTAGCTGTCAGAATACTGAAATAAAACCCCAGCAGATGGCAAAGAAGCTATTGCTTCCCGTGCTATCTGCCATCATTTCATTCAGGGGGGTGTTGCCCCCCCCCCCCACCCAGTGGGGGAGGGCAGAGGGCACCTCCCTGAAATGAGAAGGGCAACTCCCTGAAATTGCTTTCTTCAGGTTGGGATCCCTGCTCTGATTCTGATTTGATAGTCTATGCTTATTTGGTCTCTCCTAAGCACTGAGTTTTTGTTTGCATCTACCTGCTGCTGGGTGTAATCTTGCCACAAAGCAGAAAAAACAATAATGGTGTGTTATAAGTATCTGTGTCTCCCTGCTCAATCACTAATAGGTTCATGGCCAGTGGTGCATATGGGGGAGGACATAAGTATTCAGGGCAGAAAATGTGGGATTCTCTTTCTCTCCCCCTGGGCCTCCTGCCTGCTGCCTAGGAAGGGAAGTCATGTGCTCAGGGTCTGAGGCTCAGTCAGTGAAGCTGAGGATGGAGATGACAGAGAGTAACTTCAGCTGGTATGGGGACCTGAAAAGTTGATCCTCCACTGCAGCATGGTGATCTATTCTGAAGTGGACTGGTAGCTTTTGTCTCTAGTATTGCAGAGCCAACAGCTCAAAACACAGATTGACGCAATTGGCAAAAAGATGATATATTTAGTGAAGGCTGTGAGTACTTTGTTCCATCATTTTTAGAGTCTACTGCACCTTGGTTGTTCTGTGCCCTAATTATCTCTCCCAAAGTTCTGCCATAACAGTTAATCAGCATTGCATCATCTGTGTGGACATCAGTTTTATCGGTCGCCACTGGAGGATTGGTAAGTGCTTTTGGTGCAGCAACATTATTGTAATCCCTAGACAGGCTAGAAGGGACCATTCTATTCAGCAGCCCCCAAAGGGTGAGCGCTACGCGAGCAATTCTGCTCATGTACTGTTTGGAGCAACAAGCAACACAATGCTCAGGTGTGAACTTTACTGCAATCAAGCAATATAGCTTGGTCACTGACTTGCTCCCAGCCTGCTGATTGCACAATGAAGAAGCATCACATCACGTTTGTGCACTCTCCTCCTCATATCAGTAGACTATCAATTACATTTACAGTACTGAACGATACAGCAGAGCCTAACTGGCCTTCCTTTTCCCTGTCTGATTCCTGATGTGCAGTGGATATATAGAAAACTAATATAAAGGCAGGTCCAGGTGCTTATAATGGCTATTATTAAAATCACTTTAATCTTTTTTTAATCAATACATTGTGGTCTTTTATAGTTGTCTTGAGTTAATTTTTAATTATCCTACCAAATAAGAAAAAAATATGTTTTTGCAGTAGGCATTGGAATCCCGGAAACTGTTTAGGTAAGAACACCAGCAGAAAAGAGAATACATGGATCACCTTACTGAAATTATGCTGAACTATGTAATTGCATATGGACACGCAAGCCTAAAGAGCATTTTCCTATCGTAATACCTGTGGACGTTTGACATGATTGATTACCAACCTCTGTGTAATAGTGTCTGTTACAAACAAATACTGATCTATTGCTTTGTTCAGACTAATGTCTCTTCCTTCAAACATTGACTAGGGTCAGTTTGATTCATTAACATGGTTATGCACAAAAGGGTGAAGAGTTTGGAGAAGTGAACAATCTAGGACAACATAGCTGATTTGGAAAAAATCTACAATTCAGCTCACTTTCCAGTTCTGCTGTGTTGTCCTATATTGTTCCCTTCTGCTGCCTTCTCCAAACTCTTCACCCTTTTGTGAATAACCCTGTAAATGTACATATGCTGACAGTCTACTTGTTTGTATTGTCTCCCATGGAGTCTCACTCTCTATGCTTACTCTTCATCTCTTATCCTCTGCAACTTTCACTCTGTCTTTCTTCCTCCGGCTTTCCTTCTCTCTTCTTCTTTCTCTGTTCTCCAAAACATACTATCCTATTCATTTGTTTACACTATTTATGAGGTCGCACTAGGACTGGTGATCAAAAAAACTCTTCAGAATGGAAATATTTGCCCACATATGGACAGATAATGACATTATTGTTATTACTAGGCTGTGCATAATAGATGCACTTGTACACACAGACCAGGGTTGCAGTGTCCCACAACATTGCTTGCTATATGTCTATATTATAGATGGCCACACATGTGGCTTATCTACAACTTGATTAATTCAGTCTTTAGGGCTGGGTAAGGGCAGAGTTACTTTTCTGTCCAAGGGATGGGCAACATTGGCACTCCAGCTGTTGTGCAACTACACATCCCATGAACCATTGCAAGACTCTGACAGCAACAGGTATAACTTCCAGAGGCAGACGCATGAGGGGCTTTCTAGTTTTACCACAGCTGGAGTGCCAAGTTTGCCTACCCCTGGTTTAAGGGCTCATGCAAATGGATGTCTGTACCTGTACAATGTAAATTCAGCCATATTTACCCCACCAGTGAGCCGCAGATCCTTTGTATAGCCTCCTATATAAGACAATGCTTTTAAGTGGCTGTAGGTGGGTATACACCGGTACTTCCATACACTCACTCATGCACATGAACGTACAACTTTGGACGCAGGCTATCTTTGTCCAGGGTTGTGCATCCATGTTAAATTTATTTTTCAATGCAACTAGTGTAAATACCTAAATGTTACTTTAATTTCAGTAGCTTTGAACCCTTCTTAATTCAGTTCTCACACAGCAAGAGGGAAGGGACCAATCAAATGCCCTTCATGCACATGTGCTGATAAAAAATCTTAGTGACAGGAAAAGAGAGTAGAGAGAAAATAATGGCACCTACAGCGCGATCGGCTGTGGTGGGCGACTCCGTGACCGCGCGGCAATCTGCGGGGTTTTGTGCATGATTGCCACAGGATTGCCGCACGGCCAGGTGTTAACCTAGCTTGGAATAGGTTCAAAGCAAAACTATCAAACTGGCCACTGGGCAATTTGTAACAATTTGAGGGCTTTAGCTGTATTACTTTTCAATGCACCCCTTCCTATAGCTTTTAGATCTGTTGTGGGTGCTACTTTGGTCAAATTGAATTCTATTTACCATATGATCAAAAATCAGGTGTTGCAGTCAAAAAGACCCAAAAAAGCCTTCAGATTAAAATGAACCAAATTGGGGTGTTGCTGCCGTATGTAAGTCAAGCTAAATGTAAAAGTTAAAACATCAATAAAACATACAAAATATGATGCCAGAATATGGTGTCACTGATGAAGTCCATAGAAATTGTACTGCCTGTAACATACAGTTAAGGGGCATCTCCCAGGCATGTAATTTACATGCTTGTTATTTTTTACAAGTGGTTTTTGGGATCTAGACTTTTTCTTTTTACAAACAAAGCCTAATGTCTTCACCTTTTGACCTATAATGTGTGATGCTTCTTTTACTGGTCAGCCAACTTTCAGTGCTCTGCCCCCCACCAGCTTCTTTCCTTATGACTCAGGTTCTGTATCTGCATTGTTCAAAGCACTTGGTGTTTAAGAATAAAGTGTCATATCCATGCTGTATTTTTCACCATTTTATCCTTGCAGGATATTATTTGACAATAAGGTTAGGTAAGATATTAAGGGGCAGCTTGCCATCACTGTGGAAAGTATCTACCTATGATGGATCTGTAAAGCATTTTCACAAATCTTCACGCTCTAGTAATTATCGAATCAGTCAAAATTATAATTCAGTGCATTCATAAAATTATGACCCTCTGAAGGACTTCTATGTAAGCTATTGTCAGTCAAAAAGAATGGGAATCTCGCTCCCATGATGGACTACACTCTCATGTTTAGTTTACTAATTTGTTTTGAGATTGTAGTCCATCACAGGAGCGAGCTTGGAGCGATGGCTACTTTACAACACATAGAGGGACCATGGGGAACAAAAG
Organism: Nanorana parkeri; assembly: GCF_000935625.1. NCBI lineage: Eukaryota > Metazoa > Chordata > Amphibia > Anura > Dicroglossidae > Nanorana > Nanorana parkeri. The sequence goes on along the minus strand of NW_017307233.1, from coordinate 285,528 downwards.
TAGTCACCCTCCAGAAACAAGGACTGTGTCAGCACCAATTCAGAGAGGATGTGAGGATCTATAGACAAGTGATACACAAATAAGATACATTTTTGTTGATAGTTGAGGTACATGAATGCATTTTTATGTAAACTCCTGAGGGCTTGCTCACACCGAATGTGGATGTGGTGCGTTCCAGAGCATTGCTCTATTTTTCGCGTTTGCAGTGGAACGGAACGCAGGCAAAGTTTTGTCTGCGTCCGATCGCACTGCAGGCGGGGGGATGCGTGGAAGCGGCACCATTTTATTCAATGCACCACCATGCCCCCTCCCACCCCAGAACTCAGGTGGAAGTTTTGCCAATGGATTGGAGTGCGTTCCAGAAGCTACCGCTCTGGAACGCACCGCATTCGCTATGAACAAGGCCCTAGTTCAGTGTCACTTTAACATCTGAAATGAGTATCTGATATCCCTATTTTTTTTAAGCGTGTTCCATGGTTACATTTTGTTTATACATTTTTTAGATAGAGATTATATTCATCTAATTATGTCCCATTGCTTTACTGTTTGCTTTAGAAAACATCATAGTTATTACAAGGTTAATACTTTGATTTTAACCATGCCCTTCATTGACCTTTGTGACTCTTTTTTCCTCTTTTGTTTTTAATTTTTAGTGGTTCCACATGAGTAATTTTATTGTGCCCTCTGTTAATATTAACATTTGTATCTTTAAGCTGCTCTACTTATCCATTGGATTTCACCCACTGCAACCGCCTCAGGGCTCTTGCTTACATGAAGGAACATGTAAAACACACATTAAAATGCCTAAGTAAAGAAAACAATTACAAATGTGTTTGCATGGCTGCCCCTCTAAAACGGACCAACAATATTAGTAATACATTCTGTTTCTTTAAAGTAGCAGATGCTTAATATGAGACAGCTAGAAATGAAAAGGTTACTGATATGCTTATGTTTTTATATTTTACAACGGGATGGCAAGGATGATGATTTCGAATGGGTGGGCCGAGAGGAAGAGCCATAAATCCAAGACTATATTAAGGAAACCACCCTACTACCACCCCTTTGGAATGCCATGATCTGAGCCCTCCCTTATGCACTGGGAAAAAAAGTGATTTAGAAGTTAGGTAGCGTTCACTAATAGTCCAAAAGCAAGACAGAGAGGTCCTCTGCTCACCATCTTTTTCCAAAATGAAATAATAAGTGCAGGGTCTTCTGGCAAGACTTCAAGAAAAGACAGAGCCGAAGACTACAGGTGAGAACAACTGAAATGAACAGTTTGCTATTTACACGTATTATACCAATTTCTGCTTTTATGTTTTTAAACTCTGTTCTAAATTGTCAGCCAATAGCTTGATTATACAATACAGTCATCTATGTAATGTATGTGAGTATCAGATATAGTATGTGAAGGGTCTTTTAATGGCTTTTCCATCTTTTAAGACCCTCATTATATAATTTGGGGGTCTAATTGCAGGGTTTACTTTTTTATGTTGTACTTGCCTCCTTTGTGCCAGTAAATGCTGACTCCTCACTCTTCAATGTAGTGACTGTCTCAGGTATCAAGAGATATACACCACTGGTGTCTATAAATGTCCAATGACATCGTCAGATGCTTTTGAAAAACAGTGTAGCTACAGGTCACTAATAAATACTTTCTATGTCTATCTCAGATATGAAAAATGGCCTGGCCAGGAAGGGGGTCTAAACACCTGGTCTTGAAGTGGTTAAAAGAAACCTGTGCTAAGGGAAATATGGCTACCTGTCCCATGTCAGTGACTAAGAAAGTAATGAAAGTGGATCAGTGGGACATCTAGAGGAAAACAACATTTTCTTTTCACAAAAGGTTTAATATTTTCAAAAAAACATTACAACAAAACAGGAAACAAGCTTATGTAGTTATGTTGACTCAGCAGCCAGGAGGGAACATCAAAGCAGTCGGACAGTGTTATGGAGATAAGCTAAGTTGAATTGCAATAACTAGGAGGGACTAACCTATTAGAGCCGTTGGCGTTATGGACCGCAATCCAATAGAACAATCAACTTTGGTTTAATTCTGGGGGGCTGAGCCCAGAAGTAAAGAACTATATAAAGGGAAATAGGGTGGTTAAGGGGGGTAGGCTGTTACACAGGGGGGTGTAGACAGTATACAGAGAGGCTAGCATGTCCTGGGGATCAAGGAAAGGGGGAGAGATTATAGAGTAGGTACCATTTTTTTGTAGGTCAGGTGGGCACTTCACACCCTCCTTCTCGAGGATCAATCAAATCGGAGATGGCAGCCTGCATATTTCTCTCAGTAAAATATTCTTTTAAGATGACTCAGGTATTTTTCAACTTACATTGGTACTCTTATCAAAGTGACCCACAGTTGCTGCAGGACACACTAGACTACACACTAGACTATTAACTAGCAATGGATATTAAAGCATATCTATACCCCAAAACAAAAATTTATTATATTGCAGCTTACCAGCCACTAGATGTGGTGGCCGCATTTGATCTCTTTTTTTAAGGCTTTTTGCTTGTATTATCAGCTGCCAATCCTGCAAATTACGAACTTCCTGTCCCTTCACACTCATTTCTCCACTGTATCTATGGAGGGAGCCATGACTGTCACACAAGCTAGACTTTGATCACCTCCATTACAATAATTGATTGGACTAGTAGTTTATACAAAACAGATAAGTATTTTTGTACTTTTGTTTTAGTTCACAGGAAATAACAAAGACATATTTCTGGGTATTTTTGTACTTCCTGATCATATCCTGAAAAGTGAAAACTAAAGCAGCCAACACATCTAGGGACTGGTAAGATGCATTATATTCAATTTTTGTTTTTAGGTTTAAATACTCTTTTATGTCACCTGCATAAAGAAAACTAATTTCTATATGTAGCAGCTATAGGTTACTGCAAATCACTGTCATTTGCACTATAATAAATTCCCTCCATTATATTTCAGTTATTTATGGAATCTGGTAGACCTCCATTGGCCTTTTGTATTTTTGAAGTCTCCAGCAGTGAGGTCTCCTTTAATATTTCCTAAATCATCTCTCTAAATTTATATATAATAGTTTAAACGTAACTTAAAATGTAAGAGTGACAGGGGATCTCATCACAATGTTAGTTGCAAGTGTACAGACCTGGAAGTCTCTAAGGCTCCATTCACATGGGACGTTCTGGCATTTCCGCTGCAGGAGCCTGTGGATTCTTGTGGCAGGAATGCCCGATGTCCCGGTTCAGATGTGGCTGCTGTACACATTGAAGTAAACAACAGGGTAACAGCAGTAACAGAAGTCACATCTGTCAGTGGCAGTCCACATGTAATCGTACATGGAACTATTACATGTGGTTTGAAATAGATGGTTGTCCCTGGATGCATCTATCCTGTGTCCAGCTACAATCATCTATCCCAAACCGCATATAATCGTACTATGTGTGATTACATGTGGACTGCCACTGACGGATGCAGCCACTGTCACACAGTGATTTAATTAATTCTGAACGGGAACACCTTGGATTCCTGCTGCAGGAATCCCTAAGTTCTTGCTGCAGGAATCTCAGAACGTGTCAGGAGTCCCCATGTCAATGGAGCCCAAGAGATATTGGAAACTGGTGGCTTAAAGAGGGCATATTGTACCATTCATGCCAAAATGTCCCTTGCTAGTACACCCCCATCAACTTATCATGGAGCAGGCTTTAAAAAGACTCTGTCACTTTGACCAGAATGGTCAGTGTGTCTCTTTAGCTCTCCATTATTAACAAAACACTTATACAGTATACTGTTTTTCTTTGGACTTTTCTTTTATGCGTTCCCGTGCTTGATTTATTATACTCAGAAATGTAACTGTAATAATATGAAACAGAACTAGATACAACAAATACACTTACTATCTTTACAACATATATGTTTCCTCATTCAGGTTTTATGCGGTGCAGTAACATGAGAGGACAGATTGCATTGTCTGTGGTCACTGGACTCTATCTGGTAATGTCTAACACAGAATATTTGCACAAGGAACATTATCAGCAAATACTATAATAACAGCAGCACATTTAACAATATCATACATTTACAATTGCAGCTTTTGGAACACACACAATATTACATAACAAACAGATGTTACGGTATGCCAACAGTGGTCATTATAAACCTCAACTGAGGCAAATATGTAGCCTGCCTCTTCTAACATCTGCTAGTTGCCTGGCTGCCATGCAGATCCAATGGCTTCAGTGCATTCTGAGTAGGGATCAGCTTAGGTTCGGGCCGAACCAGAGCTCATCTGAACCCGGAAGGAGTAACAAGCTTGCTTAAATCTATACCGACTTTAAAATAGGGCATTTAGTGCTTGTTTCTAATGTCACCTAGCTCTTCCCAGGCTCCATCAGCTAAAGGGTGCATAAGAGGATCAATATACACATAGGTTTAGAGATGTACTCACCTCATTGTACACTTGGAAGAATAGTGCCTGAAGAATCTGCAGGGCATTGAGGCTCCTGTGACACGCATACCCATTAACCTGCTTCTTTTTTGGGGTGCTCCTGATTTATATTGGGGTGATGTCACTCCTAACAGTGGACATATTAAATGCATTAGTACTATGCACTATGCGACAGAATTGTGTAGTGATAAATAGTGTGTGGGAAGGACAGGTTTTATCAAAGTACATACATTGTAGTAACATAGATCTAGTCTGCACAATATCATTGGCTAGGTTTCTTTTTTTTTTTTTGTATTGCTGTTCTCTCATATATTTGTATGCTTATTTTCAAAACCGAAATATGTGTTTAAATAAACATTTGTTTACTTTCTAATATAAATATTACCCCTATGCTTATTATGTGTTACATTGCAGGTACATATTTATATTTTTTTTCCCATCGATGTTATATTTGTCCAGTGGTTTATGGTTGTGTTTTATGTCAAGTAATCTTACTTTTGTTTTTCTTACTTTGCACTGCTCTGAACATTATTGTGAATTATACAAAGATCCAGCTATAACTAGAGACCTTGCTCTCAAATATCAAGGTTTTATTCACCATTTGACACTCCTCCCAGTAGACAAATTATAGAAAGCATGGAAAACAAGCTGAGCTGTTCTTGCTGTAGCTGGATACTTCTCTCTGTAGATAGAGATTTTCTTTCTCACATTGCTGGAAGCTCGTCATTGAAAAGACCGACAAAGAGCTCCTTTATATATAAATGTCATGAGTTTAGGAGACACCTTAAAAAAGAAACAATATCAGTTCATACAGCCAGATCAAGAAGTAGAAGGTGATCAAAGGGTTGAGAACAGCATGTCCGACTGCTCTCATTTTCTCCCTGATGTGCCAGCATTAGGACTAAAAAAGCACATAGGACCATATTCCCTTTGTTCTAAGTAGCTAATAATTATGGATGCCAGCTGTCTTGGATTCACCCTGACAGTCTGGGTTTTGAGTCTTGTATATGCTGTGTCCAGGTTTCAGGCCAGCTGAAACCTGGATTCAAGATATCATAGTTACATAGTTACATAGTATTTGAGGTTGAATAAAGACATCAGTCCATCAAGTCCAACCTATATAGGATCATCTCATGCTTAGGAGTACTTGTACCCCTGTATATTAAGGTCACTTAAGAAATCGTCCAAACGTTTCTTGAACAATTCCACACTCTTAGCTGAAATCACTGCCTGTGGCAGTGAGTTCCAGACCCTAACCGCTCTTACTGTGAAGAACCCCCTTCGCCCCTTGTGCTGGAATTTTTTTTTCCACAAATTTTAGGTGGTGACCTCTAGTTTTTGTAATGGAGTTAATTTTAAAGAGTTTGTTGCTGTCCCCATTGAACATCTTGCACATGAAAATCATATCCCCTCTTAATCTCATTACTTCCAACGTGAACATGTTTAAATTCAGTAGCCTCGTCTCATAGCTCTGGTCCTCCATTCCCCTAATTAGTTTGGTTTCCCTCCGCTGGACTCTCTCCAGCTCAAGGACATCTTTTCTTAGTACTGGTGACCAAAACTGGACCGCGTACTCCAGGTGGGGCCGAACCAATGATTGATAAAGTGGCACAATTATAGACTTGTCTCTGCAGTACATTCCCTTCTTAATACAGGACAAGACCCTACTAGCTTTGTTTACAGCAGCCTGGCACTGCAAGCTACCATTCAGTTTGTGGTCCACAATGACCCCCAAATCTTTTTCTATTTCTTTTTTTTTTTTTTATTGACAATTTTTATTACGTTTTTCAGATAAAGGTGATACACACATCGTCGTGACATTATGATAAAACACAGCCAGACCTCCGGTGGGATCTTGTCTAAACAAAACAAATATAAGGAATAGACACACCTTGGATGCTGATGCGCATAACATTTTGACTATAACGTATTAAATCAGCGCCAATGTAGCTACTTATTCACAGCTAATATGTCTAACCATGTATTCTCATGACTGCTATATTTATGTACTGCTGGTAAGTTCCCACATCCGGTCGGCCTGGTAGTCGTATTTGCGTAACAAGTTTGCATCAAAATTCAGGAGAAATTAAGAAAGCAAGTATATAGAAAGTAGAAAAGTAGGAGAAGAACAAAATTGAACTGCCACATTCCTCTGTATAGTTTCAATAAAATAACAATAAAGTAATGGTTCGGGTCTGGACGTTCCTTTTCCTGTAGTCTTTGTCGATATGAACTCCTGGGTTATCCACTACCCTCATCTATTCCTACACGTATTTTATCTTACAATTATGTATCCCCTAAGTGGTCTTCTTCTAACATCCAAGCACTCCAAACTCCCTTGTGTGCTGTTAGGGTTTTGTTAAGCCTCGCAGTCAGATATTCCATGGACTGGACCTCTTTAACGCGAGCAAATAGCTCAGTTCTAGAAGGTGGAAGTTGTCTTTTCCATTGTACTGATATCAAGCATCTTGCTGCAGTTAGTATATGCATAGCCAGTTTTTTATCAGTTTTCGATAATTGTTGAAATGGGAGGCTTAAAAAGTAGTGTATAGGAGCTAGAGGAAGTGAGTGACCAGTTACATGTTCGAGTGTGTCATGTATGTCAATGTCACATCTCCAGCAATTTGGGGACGTTGATGGGTATATGGAGTGTAGCACCTCAGGTGTGTAGTACCAATGGTATAATATTTTATATAGGTTTTCCCTATATACTGAACATATTGAGGTCTTGGCGGCTGAGCGCCATATAAGTTCCCATTGCTGTGGAGTTACTGCGAACCCTTAGTCTCTATCCCACTTTGTCATATATGGTTGATAAGTTAGACCGTCTTGATTACCATCATTCAGTAACCTATATATGAAGGATATCAACCCCCTCGAGGATTGATCAGTGGAGCACACTACTTCAAATTGCGTTCGCTTAGGGAATACTAAATTGGGTGAAATAGATTGCATAAAGTGTTTGATTTGTAGATAAGAGTAAAGAGCACGTGAGGGAAGGTTATGTCGTTCTCGCAGCTGTTCATAGGGTAATAGTTTAAGCGATACTACGTCTAGAATATCCTTAACATGGAACATACCCCTGGCTTGCCACATTGCTATCCAGTCATGTAACATGCCAGAGGGCAGTTTGGGGTTCCGTATAAAAGACGTCAAGGACGATCGGCTCGTCGTTAACCCTAGGGAGAATTTAATTTTGTTCCAGATATCCAGCAGAAGAGCCATGGAGGACAACAATTTGCTACGTGGGAAGTGTATTGGACAAGACCACAGTAGGGCGTTTGGATGTATTGGTTGCAGCCGCAACCCCTCAATCTCCGCCCAGCTAGTGGAGGGTTCACTCCTCGTAAGTGTTGGTATGACGCGTAATTGAGCTGCGTAATAATAATGGAATAAATGTGGTAGTGCCTGTCCCCCTTTCGCTCCTGAAGCATATAGTATTCTTTGAGCAACCCTATGTCTTTTACCATCCCAAACAAAGTTCAGTACATCACTCTGAAAGGACTTTAGGTCTGATGCCGGTATCTTAACCGGCAAAGTGCTAAAGTGGTACAAAAGTTTAGGTAGCAATGTCATTTTTATTGATGTATGTCTACCCGTAAAGGACAGTTTTAATGAAAGCCACCTCTTCATCTGTGACCGTAGGGACTGAAATAGTGGTTTATAATTGGCTGTGTATAGGGAGCTTGACTTGGGTGTAAGGTAGATGCCCAGGTATTTCAGGGTATCACTCTTCCAGGTATATGGAAAAGAGGTTTGTAACGAGGCCAGGGTCCCCTGACCTACATTTAACGGTAGAACTTCGGTTTTACTTGCGTTTAGTTTGTACCCGGACACCATCGAATATAGATGGAGCGCTTCTTGTAGATATGGTAATGATAGTAAAGGTTTCGTCAGTGTAAGAATAACATCGTCTACGAACAGTGCTATTTTAAACTCCTGTCCGCCTATCCGTATGCCTGATATATCTCGTGACCCACGAATGTGGGCCGCGAGAGGTTCAATGGATAATGTAAATAAGAGAGGGGATAGGGGGCAACCCTGCCTTGTTCCATTGCTTATCTGAAAAGGCGCTGACGTAGCCGATTGAAGTTTAATAGAGGCCGAGGGAATAGTATATAAGGACCGTATTGCCTGAGCAAAGGGGCCTCTGATTCCTACATGGGCCAATGTCGCATGAAGAAATCTTTTTCTATTTCTGACTTCCCTAGTGGCATACCCATGATGGTATTGCCCATTTGTTTATTTTTATTTCCAAAGTGCATTACTTTGCATTTATCGACATTAAACCTCATCTGCCCATTCCCCTATTTTATCCAGATCCTCCTGTAAGGTTATACTGTCTAGGTCTGTTTCTAAAACCCTCCCTACTTTTGTATCATCTGCAAACACTGAAACATGGCTATTCACTCCCTCCCCGATATCATTAATAAATAGGTTGAACAGTATGGGACCCAGCACCGAACCCTGAGGCACACCGTTCATTACACTAGCCCAGTCCGAAAAGGTGCCATTTATAGATACCCTCTGGACACGATCCTGTAGCCAGTTCTCTATGCATGTACACAACACTTCATCTATGCCCATAGATCTCAGCTTGTGTAGTAAGCGTTTATGTGGTACCGTATCAAAGAAATCCAGATATATCACATCTACCGACCTCCCTCCATCCATATCTCTACTTACCCCCTCATAAAAAGTTAGCAAGTTAGTCAGGCAGGAACGGTCTTTCCTGAATCCATGCTGATTGTCATTAACTATGCCCTTATCCTTAACAAATTCTACCAAATAGTCCTTAATTATTACCTCTAGCAGTTTACAAACTACCTATGTTAGATTGACCGGCCTATAGTTCCCAGGTTGGCATCTTGCCCCCTTTTTGAATATTGGAACTACCGTAGCCCTCCGCCAATCACTTGGCACTATACCAGTCATTAAGGAATCCTTAAAAATGAGGAATAATGGTCTAGTTATAACCTGGCTTAGCTCCTTAAGTACCTTGGGGTGCAGGTTATCCGGAACCACTGCTTTGTTTGCATTAAGCAGTTTAAGTCTTTGTTGTATCCCAGTTTCCATCAACCACTGGGGTATATTTTGAGTTAAACTATGAGTTTTATCATGTATGTCAAACCCGTTTCCTCCTGAGTGTATACTGAGGAGAAAAAAGTGTTCAGCGCCTCAGCCCTCTCCTTGTCATTTGTGACTAGGTTCCCGCTTTCGTCCTTTATTGGGCCTATCTGCTCCTTCCTCACCTTTTTACCGTTAATGTATTGGTAGAATTTTTTTGGGTTCTTTTTACTAACTGTGGCGATATGCTTTTTGCACTCTATTTTAGCTTCCCGGATTACTAGTTTGAATTTTTTATTACATTCTTTGTAGTTAAGGAACGCCAATGCTGTCCCCTCCATTTTATATTTTATAAATGCCACTCTCTTGTCCTTGACGTGTTGTTTTACAGTTATATTTAGCCATATAGGTTTAGCCTTTGATCTTTTGCTACCCAAAGGTATACTCTTTGAAATAGCAGTAAGTAGTGTGTTCTTAAAACAGTCCCACATCTGGTCTTTGTTTAGGTTGTGAAATAAGTTTTTCCATTTTATTTCCCCCACTAGGTTGCGCAGCTTATCAAAGTTGGCCCTTCTGAAATTTAGAGTTCTTGTCCGTATTCAATATTAAAAGTGTGATCACTATTACCCAGTGTCTCCCCAACTACAATATCCTCAATTAACTCTGCATTATTAGTGACAATTAAATCTAGGATGGCATTTTTCCTAGTAGGAACCTCCACCATCTGGTCCATGAAATTGTCCCACAACATGTTCAGAAATCGTCCTGCTTTTGCCGAACCTGAGGTACCATTGGTCCAATTTATGTCTGGGTAATTGAAGTCTCCCATCACGACTACATTACCCTCCCTCCTAGCTATTTCTATCTGGGAGTGTAGGTTGGTTTCCCCCTCCTCCCCTATATTTGGAGGTTTATAGCCAATACCCACAATAAGTTTACGGCTTTTGTCTGCCATATCTAGCTCCAGCCATAAGGTTTCCACGTCTTCCCCATTATTTGACGCGATATCGTCCCTTATATGCATATTTAGATAATTTTTTGGCTAAATGCAACCCCCCCCTCTCCCACATCTGTCCCTCCTGAACAGATTGTACCCCTCTATATCAGTGGCCCAATCATGCGTGCTATCTAGCCAGGTTTCCGCTATACCTACTATATCGAAGTCCTCTTCGAGTAGCATAATTTCAAGCTCTTCTAATTTATTTGTCAGACTTCTAGCGTTGGTGTACATACATTTAATTCATGTCTTGTTATTGGTCAAAAGTTTATTACTTTGTTGTTCCCCACTATTTTTATTATTCTGCCTTGATATCGGTCGTCCATTTGTAATTATGCTTACTTGCGCCAACGGATTTCCTATATTGACTGAGTGGACTAAGTTGACTTTGTTGACTGGAGTGAGCCTACAATTTACTCGTCTGCTACTTCTTTCTGATATCATGATGTGAGGTGGACATGGGCAACAACAGGGTCCTGCCGGTCCAGCATCCCTCCATGTCCCGTGCCTCCTCCACTGAATGCTGAAACTCAGGGAGCAAGAAGGTGTCTGAAACACAGGGTGCAGATAAGTCTTGAAGGACACACTCTGCTGGCTGTCTCTCCTCTCTCTCCCCTGGCTGTCTCTCCTCTCTCTCCCCTGGCTATCTCTCCTCCCCATCCCCTGGCTGTCTCTCCTTGCTCTCTCCCCTGGCTGTCTCTCCTCACTCTCTCTCTCTCCTAACTGTCTCTCCTTACTCTCTCTTGACTGTCCCTCCCCTCTCTCACCTGGCTGTCTCCCCTTGCTCTCTCCCCTGGTTGTCCCTCCCCTCTCTCCCCTAGCTTTCTCTCTCTCGCGGCTGTCTCTCCTTGCGTTCTCTCCTTGCTTTCTCCCCTTGCTGTCTCCCCTCTCTCTCCTGGCTGTCTCTTCTAGCTGTCTCTCCTCGCTCTCTCTGTATATTCTCCCCAAAAAATTTGCTGTGCCGCACAGTGTTTGGGTTACGCTAGACGAAATGGTGGCAACCCTACTTATAATGCTCATGCAACATAAGCATTCCTCACATGAAAGATACACACGTCATTTCCATCCTGCTCATCCTCTGCCCCACCTAATGTGCACCAGGCAAACTGAGGGGCAGAGCAGTGATATGCTGGGTCATAACGTCATTGGTGCTACCCCCAATGTACACGCTAGGGGCAGGTGGGGGATAAAAAGGATAGAGCTGCTGTGAGCCAATACCAGCTGCTCTGAAAAATACTTTTTTGCTATGGCAAGTTTTCTTCTTTTCTTCTTAAGTGCTACAACACAACATGTAATGGGAGGAGAATCCCTTTAATATTTCTAGGTGACCTCTTACACTAGGTTTTTAAAGTGTTCCTGTCACCTACCCACAGTGGCATATTACATCTTGACCTAAATGGACACATACAGTATCATATGTTACACATAGAGTATGTATGCAACATTTGCTCTGGCTGTAGAGTTCACTCTAAATATGTAACGATTAGTTATGGTTGTATTTCAGATTTGTCAGGGATCATGTGATTCTGATTGTGAGAACTCCAAACAGTGAGTACCCTCTAGTCATCTACATAGACAACCCAATAATGCATGTGTAAAAATAAATAAAATAGAACAATATCATTCACATTAATAATACATTGAAAGTAACATGTTAAAATAATTTGCTATTTGTTATTATGGGGAGTGAAATAAAAGCAACAACTGACATAAGATGAGTAAGTTGAAGCCCACAAACCCAATTTTGCCTGTTTACACATACACACATGTTCACGTGTTGTTTGGTGCATCGCTGCATGTTGTGGGGGCATTGCCTATTTATTTTCATTGGACCATCAACTCATGTCCCCAGATAAAAAAACATATCCGTTTAATTTTTTTTCCGGTGCATTATACGGCTACGCATCTATTCTTTATTACATGTGTTGCTGAAAAACTTTGTGTTTGTTTACTCCATGTATGTGCATTGGGGTTTCATGAAAAACAAATTACAATGCACGTATGCAGCATGTTGTTGTACCACACATCCAATCCCATAATAATGTGGTTAATTACACACACATAGGTTTGAAGCAGCCCTTACACTGGTGGGTTCGATGACCTTAGTGAGGCACAGGAATAAATGGGCTGGAGCTTGACTTTTTTTTTTTAAAGTCAACCTTTGCATAATAAAACTTCCTGTGTTTCGGGCTCCTAAAGCACCTGGGCATACATCTGATGGAACATGCTGACCCTGCAGTTACATGTTATTAAGTCACTTTTAGCACTTAAGCAATTTTATTTTTGTAATAGGTTTACATGAAAATAACTTGTGACATGCAGACAGCATGATCAAACACAAATGATGTTGTGTCACAGACTACAGACCTTGTGATAGTCTAAGCAGGGTGTTATACACATTTGTATATTCTCTTGTGTTTGCACTAATTTCCTTTGTATATTTAAAAATCATACTTGACTGGAGAACAAAGGACTCCTGTACTGTAGATAAAGTCACCTCTGCTGATTCTGTACATCATTTGCCGTGTCTACCAAAGGAAATGTAAACATATTGTTCTGCTTCTGGCTGCAGCTGCTCCAAGACAGATTGGATACATCAGTGGTACATATGGTAAGACCCTAAAATAACTTATAACATTTTATGGAATAATGTTATTAAATCTGCTATTTTGGGTAGTGAACGTTAGAGTTTTAGAGGGCATTTGTTGTTATTATCTTTACATAAGTTTTTCTTGGGTCTATTTATAAAGAAAATTTGCATAGCAATTCGCCCAGTGAGACTGCATGTACATTTGTTCTTTGAAAATTAACCAGCTGTTCTGCGAATGAGGAAAAATCAAATGTTGTTTTCTCTTCTGGTTGAAATTTATTTAAATAATAGTAAAAAAACAACTAATTGCCACATTTAATCTTGAGTAAATCAGTAGATTTATAGCCAGTAGACATGTGCATTCGGATGAACCTGCAAATCAACGAAAATCAGTTGATTCGGCAGTTCGTCCGAATCCAAAATAAGGAATTTAATATATGCCCGAATATACTAAAATTATATTCGGGCATACATTAATTTGTTTTCAGAGCACGCCGGCGGCCATATTGGCCACCAGCGTGTTCTGCGCATGCCCGCCGCCATCTTGGAGGCGGAGCGTATAATGTCACATGACGGTGACGTCACACACTGTATGTGCAGCGGCCATACCGGCCGCCGGCGCGTTCCGCCCATGCACGCCACCATTTTGGAGTAGATCTAGGTCTACACCAAGATGGTGGCACTTGTACTTGCGGGCACTGGCATCTTGGTGTATACTAAGATCTACTCCAAAATGGCGGCGCGTATGCGCAGAACGAGCCAGTGGACGATATGGCTGTCGCTTGTTCTGCAGTTTCAGTGTGTGGTTTTGGATTCGGAGGCTCGTTGCCTTCAAATCCGAAACAACATAACAACGTTTTTCGTTTTCATTTGTTTCGTCTGAAAACAATTTTTTTTGTTTTGCACATGTCTAATAGCCAGCATTAAAGTTTTTGGTTTCAATTGTTGTGTGCCTTTTAAGCAGATTCCTCTCACTTCCTGTCCCAGAGAAAAACAGGAAGAGAGAAGTAATCTCCATAAAGTGAGGCAAAGTCCTACTTTTGAAAGCTGTCATGGTCGTAAGTGTGTTCAGTGGGACACCTTCTTGTTAGGCCCCATTCACACCTTTATTTTAGGTGTGATTAGGGATACCTGCGTCAGGAACTTGTAATTTCCTGCAGCAGGAATCCCTAATCTGCTGTTTAAAAGTGGCAGCTGTCACCCATTCAAGTTAATGATCAGGTGACAGCCACTGCATTTGAAAGCAGGCACATCACATAAAGTGTAAGTGTTATTGGAGCCTTATAGTAACAACTCTCATATATTGAGTTACCCCTTACTTTTTTCCTGGGGGGGATGAGGATTGAATATCTACAATTGTGTAATAGAAACCAAAAAAAGAAACACCCAAAAGAAGTTGAAGTTGAGCTAAGTTGAAATGGGGCCACCAGCCGACTCAGCTGCGTCCAAGGCAATCCCAACCCCACAGCTACACATTAACAAAGGGGCGGGATGCTTGTGCTGAGGTCATTGAACTTATATGGCCACATGGCCATATTAGGTCAATCCCATTGACCAAATATAGCCATGTGGCCTTATAAGGTCAGTGATATAACAGCATCCCACTCGTTGCTAATGTGCAGCTGCAGGTGGGGAATTCCCTGGCTACAGCTGATTGGGTAGCACAAAAGTAGCTTCCTCCTGGGTTTGGCTGAACCTGAGCTTTTTCCTAGTTCTGATCTTTTTTCAGTCTATCCAAAACTGCTGTTAGTTGATGTTCCACTTTAACTGCTGGGAGCCTATCTCACTCTCTTTTTTCTCATGCCTCAGGCTTGTTGTCACTGCAGGAGTTCTGCTTCTAATGTTTGGGATCACCTGTGCCTGCCTGCGGTGCTGGTATCTTAGACAGCAGCGCTGCCCTGAGAGGGGAGAGCAACCTTGTGAAGTCACAGTCATAGCCTTTGACCACGATAGCACCATCCAGAGCACTGTGACCTGTGAGTCCTATAATTTGTTATCTGCTCCTTGCCCTGTTATGAGGCGGGGATTTTATGTATGCAGCAGCAGCAGGTGCCACGATGACATGTCATCAGTGATTAATATGTTGACACTGTTTAATATGTATTGCATGACTGTGAATATATATAATCATATTAAGTGGATAGAAAAATTAAACAGCATTAAATAGATTCAGATAATCACATGCATAATACCTACTGTGTGTAAATAATTACTTGACATTAGCACAGTAATGCATAGCTTGGGAGTGATGTTCAAAAATACAGTTAACCTTTATAGAAAATGCTCTGGAATCATCTGTTGTCCACAAGGTGGATTCATGCATATGAATTCTTAAAACAGAAGGTTTCCACATATTTTAACTTTCATCGCAAAGTGGAGATGCACAAATCATTATTTTATACCCTTGTGTATAACTTTGATCCAGAAGAGCTAGGTAATAGGGATGAGGCTTGAGTTCGCCCCTACTGTGGGCTTGAGACAAATCCTGTGGGTTTGAGATTTGTGGTCCTGGTGAATTTATGAGTAGATTTGCTGGTAGAATTTCTGTAGATGGGCAGCAGGCTTAGAAAGGCCATTTGAAGGTTTTGCCAGCACCCTCACTATAAAGGGTGGGTGGGGGGGCACAGAGCAGCCATAGTGGCAGTGAATTGGAAGCTGTTATGAGGAGAGCATAAAGAAAGCTGCATAGGAAGAGGTTAGGGTCCCATTAATACTGATTGCTAGCTTGGTGTGCAATCAACCATATTGCTGCTTTTTTTGTCATTTTTGGGAGGGTTTTTTTTTTTTGTATTTCATTTTATTTTGTGGATGATTTAAATTCAGTAAATTCAATAAACAAAATAGGCTTTTGTTTTAAGGGTTCATATTTTGCATGCTATTCAGAAACTAGGCAATACCATTCCTGCTTGGTTTTAGAGTTCTAGATACTAAGGTACACTGTCACTGTGTGTAAGGGAAAAGGATAAAGGTGGAGCAATATATAATATAATATCATTACTTGTAAATCATTGGCTAACCTCCTCCTTGACTTCTTCTAACAATCTATATGCTTATGTAGCTTTTGGCAGGAATATTCATATAAAATGCACAATTAAAGCTACAATAAAATTACATCAATAGTACGTTGATATAATGCCAAGTGTCCTCTCTTAAACCCTGTATCTTCTTTTGCTCCACAGCTCTGCAGTCAGTGTTTGGCCCAGCTGCCCGCAGGATATTTGCTGTGTCACACTCTCATGGCCCTTCGCCTCAGCTGACGACAGTGGGACCTGAAACCCCACCTTGTTATGATGAGGCCTTGCTGATGAGTCGCTTCACAGTAGCCCGCAGTACTCATAAGCCTTGTGTTCTTGCTCCTGTTCCTGAAGAAAGAAATGAAATACCCATACCATAATGGACAACCCCAAGACATTTTAATATAACAAAGCCGTAGTTTAATTTCTAGCAAAGGTTAAAAAAAATTATAGCAGACCTGTACCAGATGACTTTATGAATCTTAACATATATTTGGACCTATGGGAACTCTTGTGGGCTGCTTAGTCTTAAATCCTGTTTTAATTTAAAAAAGACAAGTTGTTCCATTGGCCAACAAAGTATAATTGATTTTAAAAGATTAGTAATGATACATTTTTATATAATATGTTTCAGTGTAGACATTTCTAGCTAGACCATAGGAAGAATGTCAAATTTATTAACTTTAGAGATACTTTAAAAAATATTCTCCGATGGCCAGTGTCTCCTACCTCCCCTTCATTCCAGCACTGTAGCCCCTACCAGACTCTTAAGCTTTTGACACATCTGGGTGTGTTAGATGTCTTGTCCCACACCGTGTGCTGTGATTCCATCCTCCAACCTCTATGTCACTACAGGACTCTTCAATAACTTGGGTTCAGAAGATGCAACCATGAGGGCATAGTATGAGGACATTAACATTAACACTCCTAAGTGTTGAATGCCAAACAGTCTTATGGAGACTGCAGCACTGGCCACCGAAGAAGTGATTATAACAGCTCTGCAGGAACATTTCTTGTTTTCTTAAAACTTGACTGCGTCACTTAAAAAAAAAAAGATTCTGTCAAAATTGTATTTCAGTTGATTCCAATAGTTCGGAATAGAAGTAATGCTATTTTCTGTCAGCCTGCCACAAAGGAATAAAAGTAACTGCACCTTCTGTTTCTATGCCTCTATAGTTAATGTACTGTGTATCACAAGGTCATTGAATATGGGGGAATGCTCTCAAAACCGAGCGGCATAAAACGACAGGCTAATGGCTACTCTGGGCTACTCTGTGGCAGAGCCAGTTTGCTACAGCTGTTGGTCAGTTTTTACAAGAAATGTCTTACCACCTATACTATTACTACACATACCCATTGATGACGGGTTCTCTTTTTTTTTCCAGTAGTCACCTTTGATTTGATTTGCTCAGAATTTGGCTCATCAGAAAATAAACATAATTTTCAGGTGCTTAGGGCAGCAGCACATGTGAACTATATAGACGTACCTACTGTATCAATTATTGCAATTACATTTACACTGAAAACTAAACTTAAACCCAGATACACATAATTACATCAAGTGTTGTTTCCAGCATGCCCAGCACTCAGTGTATTATTTACAGCTACCAGCAGGTGGTGCACCAGTAATTTCTCTCTGAGCCATTTCAATTCTCATTTCTATAGAGATAAATGTAAATGAATCCCACTAAATAAGCCAATAAACCTTACCATGGGAATGATGTGAGTGAAGTACAAATGTGATCACATGCCGGAGATATAATTTCATTACCGCTTAGTGCTCCCTCCGGTGCCTTACAGTTACTGCTGGCTGTCTCTGGGTCACATAAGTGAGATGTATTGTAAATATTGGGAATAATGAAGGTAAAGTAACTTCTAACATTCAGTAAGTAAATGCTTCAAAAGAAAACAGTGCTATAGATTAGGTACAGCAATAGACAAACACCATAGAGTGAAATTGTCTAGATGATGAAATAACAGACTTTTAAGAATTCCGGCACAAACCCCTGCGATAAATGGCATTGGGTGCAACAATTTCATGTGCATGATAGATGGAAGAATGTACATGATTTGTCGTTACTCTGACAGGACTGTTCCAAACATCGCCATTTTACACCATGCAACATAATCAGGGTCTTGCTGCCCATAAGGGCAACCGAGACTGCCACCTCAAGCGGCAATCATGGTAGCACAGTAGGCAGGGCAGTATTTACTCTCCCTGCCGTCCCAAGGCCCGGTCCTGTGATGCTCCCCCC
>NW_017307233.1:256707-267143 GCF_000935625.1 Nanorana parkeri | reverse complement strand
TTTATCTTATTATTGTTTATTTTTTATAATTATTTTTTTATTTTTTAATAATTTGTTTCTTTTTTTTACTTTTTAATTACCTTTTTATTTAATTATTTCATATTATTATTTTTTTAAATTTATTTAAACTTTTTATCAGTTTAATTTTTTTTCACCTAACTTTATTGCTATCACACAGGAGAAAAAAGCCCCTGTATCAGAGACTCGGGACTCGGCGGCGGAGGACGGAACCAAAGGAGAGAGGTAAGTGCAGGGGGGAGAAGGCTGTACACTGTTTATATGTGAAATCGGCAACATCACCGATTTCACATGTAAACGAAAAATTGTCTGCTCTCACTCTACATTCAGTCCTGCTTGTACAAAGCAGGACTGAATGTAGAGAGGGCAACTTCCCCACAAGGACACCGCTGCCGCCCCTCTGCGCCCTGCCGCCCCAAGGCCGTGCCTCGGTGGCCTTGTGGGGAATCCGGGCCTGACAGTAGGGGGTGGTACTGTGGATGAAGTGCCCATACCAGACACTCCATCCTCAGTATATGTTGAGCCTGGGATTGCACAGGATCATTGGCTGTTATGGTGCAGATGGCTGCCTGCACCATAACAGCCAATGATGTTGTGTGGCCCAGCCATTTGCATCCTAGTAACCAATGACACTTAGTTACCCCCTAAAAATGGTCTTTCATTGATCTTTTTAGACTTAGAATTATCTTCTGCCAAATCAGGTAACACATTTCTAAGACCTATTTAAAAAAGAAGTAATCTCAGACAATTCCTACTTACACGAACACAGCTGTCACCATCCATGCTGGAAGAGAATAATTCTATTTAGTCAATTTCATAGACTAAGGTGAAATTGTGCAAGCAATCATTATTATGAGTTATTGACAACATAACTTCTAGGGAAAGGGTATGAAGAAGAATATGTCAATGAAACCTGCGCAATAGATCTCACTATTCGCCCCAATAGTCTACCAGAGAAAAAGAATCTAGAAGAGATAAGGTTTCTGCCATCTTAAAACTAAATGCATACCCAACATTGAGCCATATATAGAATTACCAACTAACATTGGCCTATACTATTGAGGACCCAAAAACTAAAGGAAGTTTTCCCAGAAAAAAAAAATTATGGAGCAAAAAAATATTTAAAACAGTATTGCTCCAAACAAATTATCAGATAAAAGCTCATACAAATCATTACATTTTGTTCAAGGCACCTACCAGTGCAAAAAAAAATATGTCTAACATGTCAATTTATCATTCACCGTCAGAGGAGCGTTCTGGAGCAGAAAGGAAATTGTCAAAAAAATCCAGAAATGTATAAACTGTTCTACAAGTTTTCTTATTTATAGTCTCAAATGCCCATGTGGTCAGTTTCATATGTAAAAGGCCCATGCACTCTATATTTACTGAGCATAGATGGCTAATTGAACATGACCACGGTGCACCTAACTATTTCCTAACTTACCACCATAAGAATTCAGCAGGTCTCACCCTCTCTGGTATCGAGACTAATCCTACCAATCTATCTCAACAAGATCTGTTCTCTAAATTATGTCAATGAGAGGCGCATTAGATTTTAATCTTTAATCTAGGTTTTAATGAGGATCTGGAAATTAGTATTATAATCTGGTTATTTAGATCATTTTTAAATGGTGATTTATTCAGATACTATTTAAGGATATAGACTCTACAGTATATCTACATTTTCATACCCTTTATTTACCAGCCTGAAGTGAATAGCCGAACAGTGAATAGCCTTCACTTCTGATCGGTCATTCACTCGGCTGCCCTCGGCAGCTTTGTGAATAGACCCCATAGTTTCCTCTTTTTATTGACTTTGTGCTATTATGTGGTGGCTGCTATTCTGCTGCCATCTACTGGTTAATATTAAGAATAACCACCTCTTTTATTACCCATAGACTATGATTATTATCATTATTATTCAGGATTTATAAAGTTCCAACAGTTTAAGCAGCACTTTACAATATAAGGAAGACATTACAGTTACAATACAATTGAAGTCTTTAGATTTTAGTTTAATATTTACTAATTTACAAAAAAAACAACCTGTTTTTACTTTTCCTTCTTGTCTCCATGTGCTTTATTGAGATAAGAATAGCATGGGGGCCAGGGGCGTATCTGCCGCGAGGCAAACAAGGCGTTTGCCTGGAGCGGCAGATTCGCTGAGGGCGGCGTTGCTGCCTTGCCTAGGGCAGCAGCAAAGTTAAATACGCCGCTGATGGGGGCAGCACATTATGGCCACTAGATGCAGCTGAGTGGCTTTAAAGTGCTGCAATTCTCATTGTCAGATTTTTGCAGAACAGCTGCACAAACATTTTATAAATACACTCCTAAGTGTGTACTGAATGTACAAAGAGTCAATGTATGGTTTTATTTATACACCTTTATTATAACTTGTTACATGCAGTAACTTTGTGTATAATTGATAAGTTATATGCTGATAAATATGTATTTATTATTGATTGGTGGCACCCAAGGTGTTAAAGGAGAATTATGGGGAGAGTGCAATACACTAATTTCAATAATTAGAGCTGACATGTGACACTGAAGCTGTCACATGTCGGCTCGATAGATCAAGGACTGAGCGATCCCATACCGCGGATCACTCAGTTCCCAATCTTCTGCCTGCAGAGAGCAGTGACTGTCATTCATCGCACCCAGCAGGGATCCCCCCCTGCCCTCTCCGTTCCTTCATAAGGGCAATGCTCTTCAATGGGGGCATCCCAAAAAGATCTCCCTCAATGGCAACATCCACATGCTGACAGGTACCAGGCTCTCCCACATAACTGACAGGTACCAGGCTCTCCCACATAACTGAGGTATTGGCTACATACTTGAAGAAATAAAAAGATATTTCCTTAAAGCTGATCTCCAAACCAACAGCTAAGCACAGGTGTATACATATAAGGTAGTGGTTTTACCTTCTAAAGGATTTATATTCCTGTCCATCCAGTTCTGAGATTTTAAAGGTCTTAGCACACAACACAGCTCTCTCTGGCAGAGCAGGAACCTTTTTCTATACTATAAAAAGGTAATGATTACAGAACCTGTCTCTCACCCAACCTATAACTTTACAGGGAAAGAGAAGTAGGAGACCAATGAACTCATATTTCAGTCACTCTGCTCTCTTCTCTCTTCTAGGCATGCCCCTTGCAATGCAGCACAATTGACTGGCATATAGTGCTGCTTTTTCCTCCCCAGGTCTGAGCTCTGCTGTGCCCAGTCCAATTCAGGTATTTGTATTTCTTGCAATTAAAAGGAAAATACATTTACATAGTAACATAGTAGGTGAGGTTGAATAAAGACCAAAGTCCATCCAGTTCAACCTGTGTGTGTGTATGTGTGTCTGTATTTATGTGTATTTAACACTTCCCATATCCTTGTATATTTAGTGACTGAAAAATGAATCTAGAAGTTTCTTGAACTTTTCTACACTATCAGCGGGTACCACTGTCTGTGGAAGGGAATTCCACATTTTTACTACTCGTACAGTAAAACACCCCTTGCGCAATCTAAGATTGAACCCTCTGCTCTAACCTCTTGTGTCCACATGTTCGCAGTACTATTTTTGGTGAAAACAACTTGTTCCGTATATTGTTGTCCACATTGATGATTTTGAAGACTGCAGTAAGGTCCCCTCTTATACTCGACATGAGGCCGAACCAGTGACTTATATAGTGGTAGTATTATTCTTTTATCCCTTGCTACAATCCCTCTTTACTACAGGTCAGTATCCTGTTTGCTTTGCTGGCTGCCGCTTGGCATGCTATTGCCAAATCTGTGATCTATGAGCACCCCCCGGTCCCTTTCCATGTCTGTCTTCCCTAATGCAGCCCCCCCCAAGATAGTAGTTTGTGCACTTATTCTTTGCACCCATGTGCATAACTTTAAATTTTTCAACATTAAATCGCATATGCCAATGTGTAGCCCATGCTTGAATTTCATCCAGGTCTTGTTAAAGTGCACATATCCCCTGTTTAGAATGTACTGCCCTACACAGTTTTGTATCGTCTGCAAAAATGGAAATCAAACTCCAAGTTCTATAACGTTTATGAACAGGATAAACAGGATTGGTCTCAGGAACGACCCCTGGGGCACCCCACTCCCGCCTTTTGCCCAATTAGAGAATTACCCATTTATTATTACCCTCTGGGTCCGTTCTTGCGGCCAGTTTTCCACGCATTTGCAAACAGTTTCCTCCAAACCTATAGACCTCAGCTTGTGAATCAGACGTGTGTGGGGTACTGTATCGAACGCTTTAGCAAAGTCCAGATACCCCACGTCTACTGGTATTGCTCTAAATTGTCTAAATTAGTACTAACCTCCTCATAAAAAGTTAATAGATTGGTCTAACACAAACGGTCCTTCATGAAACCGTGTTGGTTTCTACTTATGACACCAGTTTTATTTGCAAATCCCTGCATATAGTCCTGTATAATGCCTTTAAATATTTTGCACAGTATTGACGTTAAGCTGACTGGCCTAAAGTTAGCAGGTGAATCTGTTTCGCCTTTTTGTATATTGGTACCACATATGCTCTCCGCCAATCAGCCAGAACAGTAACAGTCATTAGAGTGTCCATAAAGATTATGTACAGTGGTCTGCCTATGACCTGGCTAAGTTCCTTGAGTACCCTCGGATGTACCCCATCAGGTACTGGGGATTTGTTTACATTTATTCTTTCTAGCCTCTGTACCACTCTGCTCTCCAACACCCACTGATACACGTTAAAACTTTTAATATTGTTCCTGCAGCTGATGCCCTGGTCGTTACTCATTTCCGTCTCATCTGTGAAAAGAGAAGAAAATAATTAATTTAATTGCTTTCTCCCTGTCACAGGTAGCTAATCTCCCCCCCTTTGTCTACTATTGGGCCTACATGTTCTGTCTGTAACCTTTTGCTATTTATATATTTAAAACATTTCTTGGGGTTCTGTTTGCTATCTGCTCTTCGTTTTCTATTTTTGCATCCCTGATTGCTCTTTTAAATTTTTTGTTACAATCCTTGTAGTTTTTGAATGCAGATGCTTACCCCTCTGACTTTTTTGAAGGCCTTGTCCTTTTCCCTTATGTGTTGTTTTACCTTGGAAGTTAACCACCCTGGTCTAACTTTCCCGTTCTTGAATTTATGAATTTATTTGGTAAACGGTATGCACTGGCCAATTTTGATATTTAAGATTTCCTTGAAACTATCCCATTTCTCTTCAGTGTTCGTATTCAGGAAGATTGCATCCCAGTTTATGTCTCCTAGTAGGTTTCTCAGTTTATTGAAGTTAGCCTTCCTAAAATTTAGGGGGTTATTCACAAAGCTACCAAAGGCAGTCGAGTGAATAACCCAGCCGAAGGGAAGTGAGCCGAACAACATTCGCCTATTCACTCCTGCTCTGTAAGGTTGATTTGGCTTAATCAGCGGTACATCGGCTGCCGTCGGCTGCACTTCGATCAGCCGAACATGCTCTGCTGAAGTGAGCCGAAGTGCAGAAGGACTTCGACTCAGCCAATCCAACATCTGGATCGGCTGAGCCGAAGCTCCGGCAGCTCACTCGCTGCGGTTCGCCCCTATGCACATAGGGGCCGAACAGCAGTACCGAGCAAAATAGCAAATAGTGAAAAAAGTCGGGAAAAAAAATAACATTGAAAAAATATTTTTGTTATTGTTTAATGACAGATCAGCTCCCCCAGGTCATTTGAGGACGCTGATCTGTCATTACCACTGGGCCGAGCCAGCCGCGAGATTGCTCCGCCCAGCTGTCATTTGCGGGGCCTTTTGGCCGGCCCTTCGGCAGGTCATTCGCCCCGCTTTGGGTGTCACTCGGCTGAGCTGCTCGGCCACCTTCGGCTGCTGTACAGGCTATAGTGAAAAGAGTCATGCCGACATGTATATGTTTCCTGGAATTCAGACAGTGAGCGTTAGCATTCTATGGTCACTAAGGCCCCGTTCCCACTTCGCGATATGCAAATCGCGCGTTTGTCGCGCGATTTGCATATTGCGCGACATCGCGAGATTTGCCGAGCGATGTCGCGTTCAAGCTTGCATTGAGCAAGCTTGAATCGCGGCTAAATCCGCTCAAAAAAGGGTCCTGCTGTAGCGACACACGACCCGCGACAGCAGGACCCTTTGCCCCATTGGATTGCATTGCCGCGCGATAAATCGCTCAATGTGAACGGGGTCTTAGGGATATGGTAATAAATACAGAACTGTATTTAAATGTTTCTTTTATATCTGGCTGGAGTTCAACTGTGAAAAATATTTAGATTATAACCATAACAATGAATAAAGTATTATAACAAAACAAAAACACAGCCTAACACACACCAAAGTGTAAACATAGGCATTTCTCTCTGTTATAATGAGAAAGATGTTCCCGTGTTCACCAGACCAAGTCATGTGACATGGACTCATAGAGGAGGAAAACCGTAATAGTGCAAGGCCGTTCATATGGCTTCCATTTGCTGACTCATACTTCTAGTATACCAAGCACTTCTTAACACATTCATAGAGCATGATATAATTCATACATACACGATATCATCACACACATGACCCCACATAGTCATTACTGTCACATGGATTATTACACATACAGCAAAGATGACTGTGCACCTTGTTGTCTGTGTGTGGTCAGAGGTAATATTTCACTGCATCTCTCCTGCATTGGGTACATAAAGGGTGCGCAGGAGAAACTGTGTCAAGACGAAGGTTTATATGCACCATATGCAGGCAGTTTGTATTCAAAACGGTGTCAGTTTTTGAATGAATGGGAAAGTGGGGACCCTGTCTTAGGGCCCTCCACCCCCTGATGGGTTCGTAACTGCTGACAGTTTATTGTTTCCACTTTTCTGCCAGCTGTTAGTCCCTTTTCAAACCTAACACGCAGGAAACGCACACAAAAATTAGTACTTTGGCACAGAGGCGTCCCGAGGCGGGGTGACACCCGATGCTGGTACCAGGTGACACCCCGCAGTGACGTCATCGTGTACGCGCTGTTACCTGCCGGCGGCCATCTTGGTGATGGATGCCGGCAAAGAGAGGGAGGACGTCACCCGGCGGGATAAGGTATGCTGCCGGGTCCCGTCCTCTCTCTCGAGCAACTGTCGAGCTCTCGGTCCTTGACCGAGTGCCCGACTTTTCAGGGGGGTAAAGCCAAAATGACTGTCCGTTATTTTGGTGTCAACCCTCCAATGGTGTCACCCTTGTGACGCCACTGCTTTGGCACACGTTTGTGGAGCGCGTCAAAAATACATCACTTTTCCCTGCGCATCAAAACACACAAAAATGTGCGGGGGGAAATGCGGAGCAGATTTGCTACATGAGCTACTTTTCCCGCATTTGACATCTCTGCGGCACACATTGAAATCAACGGGGATGTGTGTCAGATTCAGGAAAAAATGTGTACAAACGCCCGTAGCATTCCCGCTACGCCTAGATGTGAATGAGACCTTACACCTGGGACTCATGTGCAGCTGAGGGACGGTCAGCTGTTCCCCCATATAAAAAGGGGGGGTTCAGGCTGCCAAGTCACCTGTCAGTGAAGATTACCTGCTTTGAGTTCCCCACCCTCCCGCCTGGGGTGGCCATTATTATGTTGGTTGCTAAAGGGGGACAGTTGTAATTAATGTCCCTTTAATTAGGTTACAGTTGTGGTGACTGCGTTGGGTTTTTGTAGTTTATAAAAGTATTGACATTTTAAAGTTTTATCGTTATATGTTTATGTTATTATTTATTAAGACTTATAATAAAGGGCCACAGACATTTTATATCCATTTGTTTGTATTTATTTATTTGTCTGTTTGTTTATGTATTTTGCTGCCATACTGACTGAAGAGGAGGGGGCTTGCACTGGGCTATGTCTTGCAGTGTATGAACCGGTCTTGGAGGCCAGCACATCCCCTGTCAGCCAGGCAGAACCGATCACAGGTCTGCAATCGATCCATATCCCTGCAGGTCTGCAATCGGTCCGTATCCCCGCAGGTCTACAATTGGTCCATATTCCCGCAGGTCTGCATTTGGTCAATATCTCGGCAGGTCTGCAATTGGTTCGTATCCCCGCAGGTCTGCAATCGGTCCATATCCCTGCAGGTCTGCAATCGATCCATATCCCCGCAGGTCTACAATCGGTCCGTATCCCGGCAGGTCTACAATTGGTCCATATTCCCGCAGGTCTGCATTTGGTCAATATCTCGGCAGGTCTGCAATTGGTTCGTATCCCCGCAGGTCTGCAATCGGTCCATATCCCTGCAGGTCTTCAATCGGTCCGTATCCCTTCAGGTCTGCAACCGGTCCATCTCCCTGCAGGTCTGCAATCGGTCCGTATCCCTTCAGGTCTGCAATCAGTCCGTATCCCTTCGGGTCTGCAATCGGTCCGTATCCCCGCAGGTCTGCAAACAGTCCGTATCCCCACAGGTCTGCAATCGGTTTGTATCCCCACAGGTCTGCAATTGGTCCATATACCCCGGACTGTGGGCCAGACAGGGACAGGTCTGTGCTAGACCGTACGGTTGTCCTGTTGAAATTGTTTTTGGATAATATAGTGGTGGTGTTGGTACAGATTATTTGGTTATCGGGCTGGCAGCTTCCACACACCAAAGAATTCTCATAATTCTCTTGGTTTGTAGATTTGAGATAGAAGCGCCACACTACAGGTTAATAATCTATTTACAATATTATTCGAACGCAAGGTCTGATAGAAGCTCAAATGAGGGATCCAACGCATTTTGGGGGCCTAACAGCTGGTTGAGCTGCCCTGGTAGGGTTGCCACCTTTTCTTCAAGTGAAACCCGAACACTCTAGCGCCACTAAAAACATTTGGGGGAGAATAGAGGAGAGAGTGAGGAGAGGCAGCTAGGGGAGGGAGTAATGAGACCATCTATAGAGAACTGCAAATCCCAGCAATACATTATACAGCAATACAAAATAATCTGAAGCTACATACTGTTGTGAGTTGGCGCCCTGATGTCTTCAGATGGCCTGGTGATTTATGCCGGCTGTGCAACTCTCGGGTGGGCTGTGCAACTCTAGGGTGGGCTGTGCGACACTCGGGTTTCAGGGAGCCGGTGTTGTGTTGAATTACGTTCCCCTGCCGCTTGGCTATTTCTGTAACCCACCTCTTCATGCCTCTTCCCTTCAGCTGCATGGGGATCTACATAGCCCGGCCGCTCTTCTATCTCTGGTGATCTATCACTTAGAGGAAAGTCTCCTCGTTCTTCTCTATGTGATAGAGCACCAGAGTTAGAAGAGCGGAGGAGCGATCACAGATGCGGCTGCTGAAGTCCTAGTCAAGTGTGATCTCGGGCAGCCACATCGGCCTGAAACCCGAATCTTTCTCTGAGCTGCGGGCACCTGTAAACAGACACAGACTACCCGCAGCTCAGAGCAGTGACGACTCTAGGAACAATATATAGGGGGGGGCACATACCACAGTCACTACTGGGGGGGCACTAATAATTTTCACTAGCCTCCCTCTACATGTCCGGTACTTAGGCACTCCCACCTGCTTTAGACCACCACTGACTGTCTGTACGTCCATGCTGTGGGAGGAGAATGGGAGCAGCCGGACAGGACCAAAGCCGGTGTTTTATAGTTTTTCTCGACCCCCATAAAATGTCTTCACTGTGTCACTTCTGGTGCGGCTAGGTCATCCCAATCAGCTGCTTTCCTGACGCCCTTTCTTTATGCGCACCTGAAAGTGACATGGTTAAGAAATGTTATGGGTCACGGAAAGGTACAGCACACTGGTGGCAGAGCGATCCCTCATTACTGCGATCCTGGTAGTTCTGGTACTGACTCCAAGCTATAGAGGACTACAAACCCCAGCAATATATTATACAGCAATGCAGAATACCACCAGCTAAAGCGGACTACAAATCCCAGCAAAACATAGAGCAATGCATGCTGTATTTTTCTTGAAGACATTTCACTGGTCATCCGAAAGCTGGTTGGATGTCTAGTGAAACGTCTTCCAGAAAAATACAGCAAGTACAGTTGCCTTTTACAGATATCCCATGACCTGGATATAATGAACCTTCACAGACATAGAGCCATGCAGAATAATTGTATATGAATTTTCTACATACTCTGAGCTGCCGCTCTACTCCGGGGTTCTGGCCTGATGTCTTCGGCAGAGGGTGTCAGGAGGGTCTTAGTAAGGGGAGGTGTGCGGGTGGCAGAAGTGATGTAAGCAGGCATCGCCTGGCTCCCCAGATGGCTGCTGCGAGGTACCCGGCGACAGCCGGACCTAAGACACCCGAGTCAATTTGAAAGATGTAAGTGCCGGCATTAGTTTTAAATATCGGGACAGAGGTCAGATATAACACAGCGTGCATTGGTCAGCAGTGTAACACAGAGTGCGGAGGCCAGTAAAGTGACGCAGAGAGCGGAGGCCAGTCAGGTGGCTCAGAGGCCAGTCAGGTGACGCAGAG
>NW_017307233.1:230954-255119 GCF_000935625.1 Nanorana parkeri | reverse complement strand
CCTCCCAGCCAATAGCAGCTGAGGAGGGAGGAGAAAGGCACATGTGACCGCTGATGAGGCAGAGGAGCCCGTAAGTGAATCGGGCAGGGAGAAAAGTGTTTTCTTGTTTACCCTTGCAGCGTCAGAGCTGACAAGGGAGAGCAGCAGGAGCTGCTTTTTAAGGGGAATAAGAAGAAGGGAGGAAGAGGAAGTTCCGGCGGTGCGGCTGCTCAGATCGGGCTTGACAAGGACCTCAGCAGCCGCACCTGTCCGAAAATTTTAAGTGCCGGTGTCGGCACGGCCACGGAGTGTGATGTGTCCGGGTGCCCACTGGCGGGGCACCCGTACACAACACACCAAAACCGGACTGTCCGGGTGAAAACCGGACGGGTGGCAACCCTATGCCCTGGATGCTCAACCAGCTCCTGACTAGAAGACTAAACACAATCAGGCAGAGGCACTGGAGGCTCTCTAATCAGACTTATTAGGTGGCCACCCCACAATGCCCCAGCAAAGAGTGAGTAGCCACCTAATTAGAGAGCCGTCTCTGCTACTTCCCGCCCGACCAACCGACAGCACCAGGCCCATGATGCTCTTAATCCAGCCCTGTTGAGAAGGCCACACTGCTCGAATTTCCTCTGACTCAACAGGACATGACCAAAATTCATGCAGTGTATGGCCAACTTAACACCAGCCCACTTATGGTGCCCATGCATATGCAGATCTAATTGGCTGGTTATGTACCGATTTCCATGGATTAAAAATTAAAAGCATGCCTGATTAATATTTCTGGAAATTTATCAAAATGTAGGCAATTGGGCACGGTGGTAAATTGGATTGATCTTTCAGTCCACATTTCACTTGAAAGGCTACTTTCCATCGATCAATCAATTTCATTGATCAGGAAGTGATTGAGCATATTTACACCTACTTTAAAAAAAAATAACGGATCAATTTTGATGACATCAGATCGAGATTTATTAAGAATCGATCATGTTTGCATGTTATTGAAACCTTGTACAATCGATCTGTATAAAGGTTACAAATCGTTGCATGTATGGCCTGTGTTACTCATATACAGTTGATGGAATAAACACAGCAGCTAGGAAAAACTTTTGTTGACCTTGCAGATTAGTGGCAGTCATTGCCGCAGACACAGACAGAGCACACCTTGCTCCTTTGTAATGTCTGAGTCACCTGTTTACCTTGCATAGTGTTCATGTGATGCAAAGTCACAAGACTGGTAAGCACAGAAACCACAACAACATTGTCCCTTACCTCCTCCCATAATCAGTCCGTGACATTGCATCGCTATTAACCCCTTCCCTGCATTTCACTCTGAATTATAGTGAGGCTCTTCTAGGCTTTTCTCTGCCATTATGAAAGGTATGTAAACACCAACAATCAACTTCTCTTATTTATTCTGTTAAATATACAATTGACTTCATTTTATTAAGTACAAAATAAATGTTGATCCTGCCATAAATCTAGTGCTATCTTGTGCACTCTACAGTGTTATCGCAAGAACCCTCATATCCTTATATTCCTGCTCAGGTCACCTCTGTGAACTACAACACCCCCCCTACACACACACACTTATAGAGCTGAGGACAGGTGAATTAGTTTTGTAGTCCTGTCCTAGGGTAACCATGCTTCTCCTCCATAGATACAGTGAGTGAGCATTTTCTTTCTAGGAAGTGTGTTAGGTGCCATACACACTATGGAGGGAATTTATCAAAATTGTAGCAGTTGCCCGTAGTAACCAACCAGCTTCTCTCTTACAGTTTTAAAGCTTAACTGAACAAACTGAAGAGAAGAGCTGATTGGTTGCCACCTGTCCGGTTTTCACCCGGACAGTCCGGTTTTGGATTCTTGTGCCCGGGTGGCCAGCCAGCGGGCACCGGACACAAGACACTCCGGAAAATGTAAAGTGCCGACAGCAGCACTTTACATTTTCCGACATGCAGCTGCCGAGGTATTTGGCAAGCGTGATCTCGGGCAGCCGCATCTGCCTGAAACCCGGATCTTCCTCTGAGCTGCGGGCAGCCTGTGCCTGTTTACAGGTGCCCGGCAGCTCAGAGGAAGATCCAGGTTTCAGCCAGGTGCGGCCGCCCGAGGTCGTGCTTGCAAGGGACCATGGCAGTGGCATCTGTGATTGCTCCTCCTCCTCCCCGACAATGTGCTGCCTGCCTGCAGACCCCTGGTGAGACACCATAGCCCAGACAGCTACCTGCGTTGATCTACAGAGCTCACATGGTGTAAACCATTCCTGAGGGCTCATTCACATAATGTCCTATGAGCTGCGTTGATCTGCATAGATCGGCACGGGTTAACGCAAAGCCATGTAGAAGATCACGTTAAACGGATCAGCCCAACAGAGATATTTGTTTGAAGTGCTCATCGGAGTCAATTTTAAGTTATATCACGTTTTTTCTAATTTTTATGATTAATGGATCACCATTTGGGACTATTGTAAGGTTTTAATGCTGGGTATCAGCTGTTCACCAAAATGTTTTGACACTAATTTATCACTTTATTATTGAAAGACACAAGAGTGAAAATATTATATAATATATCTTTTAACACTGTATATAATTGTGATACTGAATATTTTACACTGTGGACACACTTTTTATTTATAACTATTTAATCAGATAGACACTGAATAGTATATATTCTTTATATTACCTAATTTATATATATTTATATATTTATTTATATATTTACATATTTATTTATATCAAGCACTTTATTTCTAGCGCTTCACAATTTACACTTTATCAAATTTTGACCCCAGGGTTGAGAGCGCAGCTGCTTTAATATCAGGGCTACCCATAAAGCGCGGATCCACATTTTTTACTATTTGCTGTGCTTCGCCATTAAATTTAATGGGTTCCTGGACGTGCGGCAAATGCGGAAGAGTAGCACATGTATTAAATTCTGTTACATGTGTTCTGTGCGATTTGTGTGCACTTGTGTGCGCATTTGACACGCGTTCACCATACCTCACATAAGTGTGAATGGGTGCTTAGCCTTAGAACACGCATGAATGCGTGGGGGGGGGCGTGAAATGCGTGTCGCATAATTTGTTGCCGGCACTATTTTTCCCGCATTTGTCGCACATCCAGAAACCCACTGAATTGCAGAAAACAAACACCTGCGAACGCACATCATCGCAACGCGTGTCCCTGCTACACTTATGTATGAATGTGAGCTTTAGGACTTGTTCACACCAAATCCAGACCAGATCTGCATGAGTTTCTGCACATGCAGTGTCTTGTGTTTTGCCGCGTTTTTGCTGCATCCCGGGCCGTTTTTGTTTTTAAAAAAAAACATTTTTTTTGCCTAAAATGGGCTTTCAGTGCGTTTGCATGCGTTTTAGTTCCAGATCAGAAAAAATAGGGCATGCTGCAGCAGTGGCGTCACAAGGGTGGTGCAGCCCGCACCCGGGTGTCACCCCCTATTAAAAGTCGGGCACTCTGTCACAGACCAAGTGCCCAACAGTGTCAGGAGAGAGGAGGGGACCCGGCGGCATACCTCATCCCGTCGGGTGAACGTCCCCTCTTCTCTCTGCTAGCGTCCATCACCAAGATGGCCGCCGACAGGCGTCAATAAGACGGCTGCCCATGCACAATGACGTCACGGCGGGGTGACACCTGGTCTCCGCTCCGGGTATCACCCATCCTTTGGACGCCCCTGTGCTGCAGTTTTTCCACATGCTGCGGAACTGAACGCTGTGGTGTGAACTAGAGCCCCAAAATACCATTGGAATACATTGGATGCATTTTTGATACGTTCTCTAACTGCTCTGCATCTGCTCCACACTTGTGTGAACAAGCTCTAAATAATCTTAGGCGACACTATAGTCAGGATTGCCAGCTTAAGTAGCCTGCTGTGGAACTAGAAGTTCCAGCATCTATTGTCTGGGAGGGCATGCCTAGGTTTAGCAACGCCTGTATAGCCAGCATGCAAAATCCAGCAGCCTGAGCAGAGAGTGCCGGTCCTGGAAGGGTTAACATCACGTGCCCTTTGTTTGGCTCGCCTGGTACTGCCCAGAGGAGTGCCTGTGACGTCAACGGTCCCTCTCTGCCTGCTCGGAGGAGACAGCCTGACACCGAGCTTAAAGGAGCTGATCAGCTGTTGTGCGCACACGCCACCAGGACACAATACAGGGCAGCCATGAAATTTCAGTACAAAGAAGATCACCCCTATGAGTACAGGAAGAAGGAGGGGGAGAAGATCAGGAAAAAATACCCAGACAGGGTGCCAGTGAGTATCAGCCAAATGCCAGCCTGGGGTAGAGGGGGGTGGGCTGCATCCTCTGTGCCTTCTACCTGCATTATTAACCTCTTCCTGTAAAGATCAGATCTATAAAACAGGGCAAAGTACATGAAGCCATAGCAGCTGATGAGACCTCACTGTACACCCAGCAATGAAATATGATTACTCATTGTCTGCTATGGGGATCTGCTCTGCTGCCTTACAAAACCATAAGGACAAAGCACCAGTGATATGTTTTATTGATCTTATTAGTTATCTATGTAAGAAATATGTTCTTTTAATAGTTGCCTTGTATGTGTTGGATCAAAGGCCGTGGTGGCCTACAGCGTTGACGCTTTAAGCCAGGTTACCAGATAAGAGGGTCGCTTTGTTATTTCGGGGGACAGGTGTGACCATGAAAGTGATTTTGTCCCTGGCGGTGTTACAGGTAAATATTAACAGGATGGCGGGATCTGTTTTATTGCTGTGGGCTTTATAGGGAGTTGACTTACCTAGCAGATATTAAATTTTCAGCGATCACCTTTTGTACCGGGCTCATTGTCATGTAGAGCTTGTGATCTCCCCCATTGCTTTGTTATTTTCTAAAGGAGGCATAAGCCTTCTAAGACCAGGGAGCCGCAAGAATAAAGAATTCAAGTTGTCCCCTTCCAGCTGGATGTGGACCCTGGGGAAAGATGGTGCACATGGCTCCTCCTTTCTCAGCACTGCAATGAGAGGGGAGGGCTCCTCCGATTCTTACGCTTCATTTAACCCCTTCAATATTACATGAGCTGCTGCTGCTTCCTCCCAGTTCCTGAACTCCAGGGCTGTGTGAAGAGCAGAGGGAGTGCTGCCCGCATCAACAAACCACATTCTCGCTGTCATAATAAGATGAATAGAAGCATCTGATTGGTGGCCGCAGGCAGAACCTACTCAGGTTTTAGAGACGAGCAACAATGTTTCATAATTCTTACAAGTGTTCAGACATTGTTTTTGTACAGGAAAAAATATTTTCCTTAAAACTAAATACAAACATATACAATGACAACATTGCAGTGGCAGTGTCTGCATGATCCAGGCCTCTCTGTCCCATACACAATGACTGACATAAATAGAAGGATGACAGGACGCCGTGTTGTGAAAGGAACCAAATCTGGGGCACTTGTGTAGGTGAGGGAGACGGTGATGGTGTGTCACTGTTATAAAGGGGACAGAGATATTAAGGCAATGTCATAATGAGGACGTTACAGTACTGTGATAAGGGGGGACAGGGACATTACAGTACTGTGATAAGGAGGACAGGGACATTACAGTACTGTGATAAGGGGGGCAGGGACATTACGGTACTGTCATAAGGAGGACATTACAGTACTGTGATAGGGGGCACAGGGACATTACAGTACTGTCATAAGGGGCACAGTGATAGTATAGTACTCTGAAAAGGAGGACAGGGACATTACAGTACTGTTATAAGGGAGGCAGGGATATTACAGTGCTGTGAAAAGGGGGACAGGAACATTACAGTACTGTCATAAGGAGGGCAGGGATAGTATAGTAGTCTCAAAAGGGGGACAGGGACATTACAGTACTGTCATACGGGGGGCAGGGACATTACAGTACTGTCATACGGGGGGGCAGGGACATTACAGTACCATCATAAGGAGGAAAGGGACATTACAGTACTCTCAAAAGGAGGACAAGGATATTACAGTACTGTCATAACCGGGATATTACAGTGCTGTGATAAGGGGGGCAGGGACATTACAGTACTGTGATAAGGGGGGCAGGGACATTACAGTGCTGTGATAAGGGGGGCAGGGACATTACAGTACTGTCATAAGAAGGGCAGGGATATTACAGTACTCTCATAAGGGGGACAGGAACATTACAGTACTGTCATAACAAGGACAGGGATTTTACAGTAATAAAGGGGGGCAGGGATATTAGGGCAAATTACAGTAAGGGGGTACAGTGACATTAAAACACTGTGGTATTGTTATCTAATTTAAGGGGGCAGTGATTTTGCAATACTGTTATTATAGAAGCTTTGATATTATGACTATAATTTCAAATTAAGTATAAAAATACTTTAATTAAAAAAACACCTGTAATAAAACAACTTCCTCTCCCTCACTCCCACTTACAGTAGGCATCCTATGATGCTTATACTTACTGCTCCCATTCTTATCTCTGGTTTTGATTACTGTTGGTGCCCTGTGAAACATCCTGGTACTCCTGGGCATGGGACACATGTTCCCTCCCCTGCTCTACCAAAAAGCTGCTCTTATTGCCTAAGTGGCCAGTTGATAGGCCCGAGTGCCTAAACATTGGGAGCACTCATAACAGGGTGCAAGAATCTATTTTCAGGAAAAGTAGATTGTTGGACAGATTGTATCAAGGGCAAGAGTTAGTAAATACTGTACAGCTTTGGGGGGTTAGGGGGTAGCTTTTAGCACATGTGTGCTTTGAAGAATAACTCCACTAAGCATGTTTTAAATCTTTCAGAAAACATTCAATCCTTTCTGAAAAAAAGAAAAAAGTTTGTATGGCGTCTCTGTGCCTCTAGCAGTCATGTGGGGAAAAAAAGCACCTATGTGTAGCCACTGCTGCCCCCAGCATGTTATAGCTGAGCAAGTCTCAGGAACAAAAAAAAACATTGTTCCTAGAAAAAGGAATACTAATTATAGGTCTATTGTTGTGTCTGATGTAGTAAATAAGTTGTTTTCAGTTGAGACTGCGGTCCTCCGTGAATGGTAACCCATTGATGAGCTTATATATGGAAGTGTGGTAACAAAATTCCTTGCTGCCCATAGGAACCATTCAGCTTCCAACTGTCATTTATGTAATGTAGAGTTTAAAATAAGACAAGGATTCTGAATGGTTCCTTTGGGCAACAATACATTCTCTCAGCAAACGTTTCACACGTATAGCCTGAGGTTTTTCATTATTCAGCACATTACATACAAAATAATAGTGTAGCCTTTCCTCCCCGTCTACTGCCTTAGCCATATTTTGGTATCACAAATTGTAGCATGGCCAGGGGCAGTGAGTTTAGAATGATGAACAGGTATCAGAATTTGTAGTCCGTTATCTATTTACCTTAATGTCACAAAACTTGTGGTGATCCACTGCTCTGTTAAACAACCAACTTAAAATGATCAAAATAGAAAATTCATAAGGGGCAATTGATCAAAACTGGAGCAAACAAAATCTGAAGCAGCTGTTCATAGCAACCAGTATTTTTCTTTTTCATTTTCTGAGCAAATTGAAGAGAGACACTGATTGGTTACTGTGGGCAACTTCTCCAGATTCTGTCTGATCCAGTTTTGATAAATTCCACCCATACAGTTTTTTGATGCAGTGAGAGAATTAAACTACCCATACACCTAGCGATCATCTGTAGTTTCTACTTAATTTGCCAGTAACCAAAACCTATATGGAGAACTGTTATGTATGACGTAGTTCATGTTGATTTAATTTTCGCATAGCCCAGTAGGAAATCTTGTCATATGTTCTACCACACATATGGTTGTCGCTTGGGAAGCTCTCTGTACAGAGGCTCCTCCCATTCAAATATTTACTATCAGCTGTTTCAGAATTGGGAGGAGCCTCTGTACAGAGTGCTTCTCCACATTGAGGAAATCTTGAATGAACAGGCTGTGATGTAAATGGGGGTGTGTCCCCAGTTATTTACAAGCACTGGAGTGATCAGACGATCGCTCCAGTGTTTGTCCTTCTCACGCGGAGGATCGGTAAATATCAATGATATTTACTGATCCCCGCGCTGCCACGCACAGAGCCGCTGTCATCCTGAATCTGACAGGATGACAGCGGCTCCAATCTCCTACCCGCTCGGCCATCCTGACAGCTGTGGACGCGGCTTCTCTCCCCCTCACCGCTCCGCCATCCTGACAGCAGGCAGCGCTACCTCCTGCGCCCCCCCCCCACTTAAGGGGACGAGGGAGCGCTGTCATATCTGATGGCAAGCGGTTTAGGGGGACAGAAGTCGCCCCAGGATGAACTGTGTCGGCCGCACGGCGCCCTTGTTGCCATGGCACCCTGTGCGGCCGCACAGCTCGCACACCCCTAAGGCCAGCCCTGCTTGGATGCCAAGGTTTTTTTCTGTGCATTTGTGATAAAATATTTGTCCTTAAATTTGGAAATGTCTTAATTATCTCGTTTGGTGCCTTGATTAATTCATCAGATGCCAGCCAAAGTGAGGTTGATGTTTGTTCCTGGGATAGAATAATGGGATAGTTCTGTTGTCTACATTGGTGCTCTTATTGCTTTACTACTGTCTGGTCCTCAATAGTTTTGCCATAATTTGAGGTGAGTTATGAACATTACTGATCTCCAAGTTAATTATACCCAGAGTTAGATCAAACTCAACTATTTCAAGCTACGTAATTTGTGAACATCACTATGTGTTCTTTATTTCAGGTAATTGTTGAAAAGGCTCCTAAAGCTCGTGTTCCTGACTTGGACAAGAGGAAATATCTTGTACCATCAGACCTCACTGGTAAGTTTACCCTCCCCCTCATATGTTTCACGTATTGCCACATCTCACTTCATCTATTTGCTATCTTCACACACATTGAAATGCTTATTAGTTAGTTATTAGTTATAGTAATTAATTATTAGTAATTAGTTATTATTAGTATTAGTAGTCTACGAGTAACAGGGTACAGGAGGTGTTGCAATCTGTTTTTTTATCTGAGTAGTGGGAGACCTTCAGTGTGCACACGCAAGTATTCTAGGACTTTGTTTTTCTCTTCTTGTTTGTTTAACACGATATCCATGTTGATCGACTGTGTTTTGCTTTTCCCTCCACAACCTTCAGTTGGACAATTTTACTTCCTAATCAGGAAGCGGATACACCTTCGACCAGAAGACGCACTGTTCTTCTTTGTCAACAACACAATTCCTCCAACCAGTGCCACCATGGGTC
This sequence comes from Nanorana parkeri, assembly GCF_000935625.1. NCBI lineage: Eukaryota > Metazoa > Chordata > Amphibia > Anura > Dicroglossidae > Nanorana > Nanorana parkeri. Next base: position 245,932 of record NW_017307233.1, on the reverse strand, counting down.
AGCTGTATGAGGTAAGAGGGTTGAAGTTACATCAAATGTCTATTATTTCACTAAGTTTGACTAATGGGAGAATTTACTAGTCAGCAGCACAGGAGATAGACAGATGATCAAGACAAGCTTTACCATAATGTAGTTAATCACTATGTAAGTTTTGGGAGTCCATGGGAAAAAAAAAAAAAAAAACTACTGACAGGCATGACGAGCAGGCATCTAGAGTTTGCACATATTGCATTAGTTTTCTTTGCCCCACTCCACCTGAATGAAAGGCTGTTGTGATCAGGCAAAGCTATGTTACTTCTTGGTAGTGTTGGAGCTTCCTCCTCCCACATATATTCTTACTTGGCCATCACTATAATAGGCTGCCTCATTTATGGCATGGTATGGCTACCATGCATGATAAGTGTGTTCAGTGATGGTAAGTAAGCTGCTGATTTCCTTATAAATAAATGAGTCAGGAGGTTAAATTGATCTTCAGAGCAGAGCAGGGAGTACATTTAAATTTTCTGTTTTGCAACATTGTTTCTATCTGAAAAAGGCAACCATCAGCACCAGTGTATGGGATTATTATATATAACACCTCTGTGGCTAATGTATATGCTTGCAACACAGTAATACTGATGTTATTGCAATTGACAGGGCTATTCATAATAAGCTGATTAATGTTATTTATATTCTTAATAACTTTGGACCTGGAGAAAACATACCTTTTAAAAAGATTCGATTTTGCCCCATTCTCACAATAGCTGATTAACTCACACAGAACAAAAAAAATGACCAATAGCTATGTAATTTTTTTTTTATAACTAGATCCCTTTAATAGTACAGTGGCAATTTCACATTATTAGAATCAAATAGGACACACCTATTAAACTAGAAAACAAATGGGTAGTTTTAATGACCAGTTAGCTTCCAATGGAGTACGCTGCTGCATCCGATGGTTGATATGTGCTCGTGTTCTGATGTCAGCATGGCCATTCATTACAGATACATTGTTATAAGGTTGTAAGTAGGACAGTTGATAAGTCTAGTAATTATGTATTATTAATGTGATTTTCTAAAGGATCTGATCCTATTTTTCATACTGAAAATACTGGGGGGGAAAAAAAAAATTTCAGGCAAGAGATACTGTATCTACAGCGCCATCGTATACTGTTGATTTAATTCTCCTGATTGCTTTTCTTCTTGGAGCCTGTGGCCTGTAGCACAGTAAGCACAGGCATCATGTCCATCCCTGAAGGCTGCAGGGTAAATTTAACATAGAAACTCTATGGCTGCCTGTAACACATAGTCAGTGTAGCATAGGCTTTGTTATATGCTGAGTCTCTTTGGTGTTTCGTGATTAGGCGTAAGTATGCTTACAAGTTAGCATACATTACAGTTGTATATGAACTGCACAAGTTCCTAACAACGTATAATCTGTGTTATAACTACGGGACCAGCCTGAAAACAGCAATGTTGGACAAGTGGTGGATGTACCTAGTCTGAGGTTGAGAGGTTAGCTTAGGCTAAGCTGTCAGTTACATCTTACATCTATTGCTCTTGAGCTGGTAACACTTTGGATAAATGTCAGAGGTAACAGTCTAGACCCAGTCTGAAGCTTTGCTAATAGTATGATCAGTTTAATGTTCTCAGTCATGTTACGGTCATAGAAGAAGCACTGGTATAGCCTATATTATTAGTGTACCTATGGAGACCTCATGATGCTAATAGTAGCCACACACCTATTGCAATTTGATTTATCCAGCTTAGAATTCAATCTATAAGGAATTAATTTTGATTCATTTTTAGAAAATCAAATTGGAAAAGAAGTCATTAGGTAGGTCAATAAATACACAGCCATTGCCAGTGAGGCTTCAAATTGTATCTAAATCCATAACTTTTAGTTTTGGATGGGGTAGACAAGGGTTTTGACCTCTGTTAGGTCCTGTTGTGATCCTGTTGGGTAAATTCATCCACTTATATTTGCCCTACTGACCATTGTCAGTATGATAGAAAGTGATGGGAAACCAACATTTTACTGTTGTCATCGGAACTAGAGACAAGGGGAAAATCATCCAATGTTTGAGTGACAGCTCTCTAAGATAGGTTTTCCTCTTGCCTTTAGGTACATTAAGACAGAAGAAAAACTGACAGGAGTTGTCTTTATTAGATTCAAAATTAAAGAAATGTTTTGGCAATAAATATACCTTCAAGTTCACATGTTGAATAAAATTAACTATGCAGTCACCCAGTAGGTTAGCATACACTGCATTTTTGAATAATATTGCTAATCCAATTGCCAAACCTGTAGGTCTATTGCAGTATGCCCAAAGCCTTGCAGAAAAACTTCCATATTGTTACCATTACTCCATCCTGGCTGGTTGCTAGGGTGTGCCATAATTTGAGCGATGGCCCCCAGAATTATAGGAGCGAGCACTCTTCCGCTTTCAAAAGCCATTTGTGGAGCAATCTCTCTCTCTCAGAAGGTGAGCGCAGCATTGCTGTGATAGGGGAGAGAGATTGCACTGGGCATGTCAATTTTTTAAAAGGGGAGAGCTTTTACACCTGTAATACTGGGGGTGAGCTCTCAATGTATGGAACATCCTAGTTACTAACCAAGGTGGGTGCATTTCTAATAATATTGGAGTTTTTTCTGGCAGTTTTCAGGAGTGACGCAAATGGCCTAAGGTATAGATTGCAACTTCATTAAGCAATATATTTCAAAACTGCACAGTGTATTTTAACTGTTGTGAGCCCATTGACTGTAGAGACCCTTTTATGTAAGAGGTGAACTTAAGCTTTTTCATGGGAGGTGTATCCAATATTTTTAAACAGGTCCTTAATTTGTAATGGTAGTTATATTGGATTTTCTACATCAATAGTATCGCTAGTAGTAATTAGTCACATTGAACTAGACTTTTTGTGTAATGTAGAAGACATTTTACAGCTTATCCAAGCAGCTTCTTTAGTTCTAATTATATCAGAACCAAGGAAGCTGCTTGGATAAGCAGCAAAACGTCTTCAGCATTTTGGATCGCGTTCAGCTAAATGTGAATAACTACTACTAGCTATACCATGACCTGGATAACCAGAGCCCTAACTAACAACAGCATCATTTTTTTTTCCTTTTAAATGTTTTTTAACATACTGTATTTATGTGGCTAGCATATTGTGTAATAGACCAAGAAGAAATATGCAAAGTGCAATTATGCATTCAATAATTGTGAAAGCAGTCTGTAAAGGTAAAGCGCAAAGTTTACTACCGTAAGCCACTGCTCTGGATTACTGCATTGTGTATTTGCTCTTTGAATTATATTAATAATGTATTAATAAAAGTAAATGATCACTATGGATTCCAATCTGTATATATATATTGTTTTATTTTTTAGGATAACCATGAAGAAGATTGCTTCCTGTATGTGGCATATAGTGACGAGAGTGTGTATGGCAAGTGACGGCATAAAGTGTGGATTCTTCCAACCCAACACCATCACCACCCTCACCTACCATATCACCAAACACCTAACTTCTAGAACTGCACAGCTCATGGAACCCAGCTGTTGGGCTGATTGTGTTGGGCAGCTTGAAAGTCTACATGGAGGGGGTCATGGTGGGAAATTCACTACGTTTAGAACCGGGCAGGACTAGGATGAACAAAACTTGACTCTAAGGATCCAAGATGGTAAAGACCCATACTGAATCATTAAGAAAAAGCATCTCAGGGGAAAGGGGTGTAAATACAAGGGTCAAAGGGTTCCATGGTGCTGCGCTTGCCATAATAAGAACTAAGTAGTCTAGTTCAATTCTCACATGTAAGTGTATGCACATAAGAATTTCTTTAGTGGTCACTAAGCAACATTTTCCATTAGCCCATGGCACCAACTGATATTCCACTTCTGTTTCCTGTCTGTGATGACCGACAATTCTTTCTTCATACAATGTAATACAGGGAGTTGAGTACCTTTTATTGACGGTGAATGTTAAGCTGTTCCCATGCTTGTTATTGAACACACAGGAGAAGGTTGAAAGCAAGCTGTAAAATACAACTTTTTTTCTGCAGTTCTAGGCCTTTATTTAGTAAGGAAATCCTTATCTGAAAGTGCAGTTTAAATGTGCAGTGACTTATAGCTACCAATAAGTGCTCACCTTTTATAGTACTGACTACAGGTGAACTTTGATTGTTCGCTGTGAGTTACTGCCCTTTACACATACTTGCTGCTTGTACTGTCTTAGTAAGTAAGCCGAAAGGTGACCATACACATGGCAATTTCAACCAGCTGTATTGCAAAAATAAGGAAACCAATCAAAGCAACCTGTGCCCAGGAGTCTTGATCATTGCCAGTAGGTTGCTTAAAAGTATACAGTATGTCAAGGCCAGAAAAATAAATAATTAGTCCATCTTTAGATTACATGCACATTCCCTATCATTAATCAGTAAACATACTGCATGTACAGAAAATGAATTGTTGATGTGCCAGAGGTATAGCAAGCTGCTACCTTCTTCTTTGACATGACAACACAGTGAGAGGAATTTATTTAAAGTGACACTACACTCAGGAGTTAAATCTTAAAAATGCAATCAAGTACCTTAACTATTAACAAAAATGTATCTTATTTGTGTATCACTCAGAGTTAGATTCTCAAATCATCTTTGAATTGGTGCTGACACTGTCCTTCCTTCTGGAGGGTGGCTACATTTGTTCCCTGTGGTCCCTGTGTGTGTTGTGGCCACCACTCCTAGCTCGCTCCCATGATGGACTACAATCTTCGTACAAATTAGTAATCTAAATATGATATTGTGGGACCATGGGGAACAAAAGTAGTAACCCTCCAGAAGGAAGCACAGTGTCAGCACAAATCCAGAGATGATTTGAGGATCTACAGCCCAGTGATACACAAATAAGATACATTTTGGTTGATAGTTAAGGTACTTGAAAGCATTTTTAAGATTTAACCCCTGAGTTTATGGTCACTTTAAACTGGAGCAGATGTGCAAATCTGCAGCTGATGTGCATGGTAACCAAACAGCTTCTATCTTTCTTTTTAAACCCCAACTGAACAAGCTGAAGATAGAAGCTGATTGGGGTCTGCTCCAGTTTTAGTACATTGCCCCGTGTGTATTTTCAGCTCTGAATTCCTAACCATGTGGTGTCAGCCCTGCCTAATCCATTTCTGATGGAATACAAAGAACACGGACCTCTCCTCATCTCCATAACATCTCCTTGTGCACAGGCAGAGAGCACAGGAAGTTTTATGGTTCTCAAGATTCCTAACAACATAAACAGGTATTTTCTTTGCCTGTAAAAAAAGATATAACATAACCCATTCCAATGTGCATTTAGCAAGATAACGGGGATCAAATAAGAGAAGTTAATTGTTGACGTTTCTGTACACTTAAATCTGTTCAGTTCTTATTTGCAATCAGAAGCTGAATGCCATTGGCTGCAAATTGCATATGTATATGGCCAGCGCTATGGTGTCATCCACCACTACAGCCCCCACCGTTCTGTCACTTGCCACCAGCATTGCTGACACAGTATGAACATATAAATAATATGTTGCCAGGTATCACGTTTAGTTTAACCTCATCAGAAAGTACAGTTAAATTTCATGGATATGTCTAAATTGACATAGACAGCGTTGTGAAACAACATTTTCATCTATAAGCAGTAGGTAGTTTGTAAGATCCACAGATGATTTAGTGATGTACTATTACTATAAAAAATAAAATCTTGATCTTTTATGCTTGGTTAAATCTATTTTTGTTAATATTAAGAAATCTATATAGACTGCTATACAGCAAGTGTCCTTTAGGTGGCAATGTTGCAAGATTTAAAGTGGCTCGGAAATAGAGCAATGACTCGGCAGATTTTAATAGCCTGTTTTGTACCTTTTGTTTCAGTCAGTATTTATTTTTGCTAGGTTGTGATATATGATATTATGTATGCTAATAATGATATTAGAAGTATTAGTAGCATTTGTATAGGTTGCTGATGGTAGAAAGGTTTAAGCCTTCTCTTCAGGACCTGTTAATTATAATATATCCAATAAGAAAATCCAGGACTTGCCTTTAAGCAGTGATGGTCAAGGGAATTTATATCTCATTATGGTTGCCAAATGTACTAACTTTAGAATGAGTTGCTTTGACATACGTCTTCCCTCACTACCTTTCTTAAACGCATCTTGATTTAATTTAGAAAGTAGATCGCAAAATACATTCAAAAGCTTTATCTGTAGGATAGGTAATATGTACATTTTATATTCATTGTTCATCTCAATCTGGATCTAAAGGTCGAATTTATTGTCTAGATAAAAAAATAGATTTACAGGGCTGGGCAGGTGCGGCCTTGCAAATGTTGCACGTAATATTGCATCATGTGGTTGCTATGGTAAATCTTGGGCATATGAGGGAAATAATCTACATGACATGAGTATCTCCCAAGCCTAAGTTTTAATCAGCAAAGGAACTTATTAAAAATATGTGGTCACCTAACAGCCACCTTAATATTTTCTCTTCCTAGTCTTTATTCTGTCAAGCTCCCATTGCCCATTATGTTAACGTGTTATATGTCTAATTTTCTCCTTTTTTATTTTTTATTTATACCTTTTAGAGCCTAACTCCAGCCAATTTTCCTTGATTTAAGGATAGTGGGAAAGGTTTAGAACCTCTCTTAGTTTTTACTGCTTTCTGTTCTCCAAGTCTATTGGAGAGATTCCCCCTTACTTCCTTTCATGCACATGTAACCTAACAAATGTTTCATTGCACGTGACAAGAAGATACTTGTTTATCTATAGACTGAATAGAGGGAATATTGGGCTAGTGCAGCCAGTAAAGACAGCACAGCTTCTACACTGATAAACTGTATTGCAAAGTCATCCCACTTGGTGCAAAACTGGATCATCCAAATCCACAGTCAATGACAGACGTAGGCGCTGATAGTGATAATGTATTACTGTCTAAGTGATGTTCTCATCATGTATTACTTCAGTACCTTAACAATATGGATCAAAGGAACCCATTTTGAGCATAGCTGAATGTTGGGTACATTGTCTCCATGAGCTGTACCTGTTACGAAATGTAGGAAATTCCAGCCCATGCAAAAGGCTTTCACCTCAACAGTGCCACCACAAATGGTTGTTGCCAGTTCTCTAGCAATGGACATTTAGCAAATAGAAGGTTCAAATCTTTTTCTACCCTATTAACATGCTGATATCTTCAGAATTACCTGCATTAATATATCCATGAAAATGTTTATGTTTTAGATTTTAAATGGGGACAAGCATGAGGCAATGTGAGAATTGAGTTGCAGTTGTTACCCTCTAGAATTGGCCAGTGGCAAGATTCTTTCTTTGTCCTATAGTCCCCACCCAACTCCTGCTAGTATAAATTATACAGAAGGACATAGTGATGTACGCTGTGTATCTTGGTTCTTACCTCTTGTTCTTTCAAACCAGTTTGGGAGCCAGAGGGGAGAAGCATTCAGTGGAGGTGACTCAAGCACGGCTGATCTTTGGATCACTCTTGGGTTTGTAGGCATATAATCCACAATACCTGCACTGTAAAGCATCTAATCACATGGGTTGATTATCATTACTCTTAAAATAGCAAGTTTTTGGAATTTTACTTGTTGGATGTATGGCAATATATATATTTTCTCCTCTATGAAAGACATATGAGCCAGTCCTGGTTATTGTGATTTATTCTGCGTAGCTTTTATTGCTATGTGTGAAGATTTCACTGTGACCAAAGTAATTCCATCTCTTGTCATTTCAAACTGCATTTTTTTGAGTTTTTGTTTTTTTACACTTTGTTGTCGATAGGTTCTGTTTGATTTAGTGATGTCTCATAATCCTGACTGTAGTCCTATATTTAAATAAAATGGTAAACACATCCACTTTTTAGCATGTGTCTTTGATTCATTGTCCAGTGTTATCTGTAGGGGTGATTTTACAAAGAGCAGTTTGCATATCATAATGTTTGTTTTAATTTGAAAGGAAACCTGTCATGTTAGAAATGTGAATGTTATGGCTATGGGTGAGTACGATATAGGGAATGGCCCAAAAGCTTGCGATCATTAGAGATCTTGTATATTTGTAGACCTGTATACAGAAAAGACTACACGTTTTGGAGTTAAACACCTTCTTCAGATGTCCAGAACTGTAGGTTGTGGCATTAGACAGGATGTCTTAAATGGAGTACTAAGCACCTCAGTGAGAAAGAGTACTATGGAGTACTAAGTACTTAAGTAGTAAGCGCCTGGGTGCATTACAAAACATGCATGCATGGAGACCAGCAATGACAGCCCTCATAGATCATGGCAGGTTTACTTTCAAATAATGTGATGGTAAAAAATGTGATGCCTTCTTTAGGAAGCTTCATGTACCATTGTGTGTTACATCTCCTGCACTCCTCTGCTTAATGGGTGCACTCTTATAAGGCTGAATAAAAAAAGGTTTAAAGCTGGAGATACATAGGATAGGTGGGGGGATTAAATATCTACAGGGATTTTGTCATTACATCTTTTATTAGGTAACCAATAGCAGCTAAACAGTAATCATTATTTGCTGATCTGAAGACACGGGCACATTAGGACATCGTACTTTTGCTGGCAGATTGCAAGACATTGTGGTCAATGGAGGAACTGGCATAAAAATAAGCAAATGCTTGTGTTTTATGTTTTTCAGGCTTTTACTGTTGAAGTCTATGGGGCCAAATGCACGACAAAACTCCCCAAAGAAGCTCAGGAACATTTTCCAGTGACAGGCGTTTTGCAGCTTGTGTCAAAACACTCACGTGTGAATGGGGGCCATTGACATCAATGGAAATTGAAGTGCTATTCACGAACACGCATTACAAAACACCTAGATGTTGTGTGCTGGAACTGCAGGGAGTAAGACAAGACCCGCTGCAGCTCAAAAACTACAATGCCCATATTTCTGTCCCTCACAGCCCCTTGATTGCACAGTAAAATGACAGCAGCCCATGTAAAAAGAATGTGGCAGGCCACCCGTAAATACCACATTTGTGTGTTTGGTTTTGCCATAACAATGACATATCGTATTAAGAAAAGGGATAGGGCCTGTACAAAAAAATAAGGATTAGACACATGAATCCCACAAAAGAGTGATCTCCAAATTCACTTCTGGACTTGACAAGGTATTTTACATTGCAGTCCTTATTACTTTCAGGACAAGAGGCTGGTATAGTGACTGGCTTGCATCCAACATGTGGGAGTAATGTCTTTTTTTTCTCTTCTGGATGTTAAGTTGGATATACAGCATGGCTTTTAAACCACCCGCAGCCAATTACACATAGGCGTTCTTGTCAAATTGTTTAGGCAGTCCTCTCTGTGCCTTGTGGCTGTTGTTGCGATCTTGGAGGTTTGTGCGCGCTGATCTTACAGATGTCACTCCATTGTAGGAATAAGTGATTCTGTAATACAAATATGTATTACTAAATGGTACATTTATGATCAAATAATATATGAGAAAATTATAACAAATACATACAGTATATCACAAAACGTAAAGTCTATCTAAATCCAAAAACAAGAAAGTGATATATTGCAGCTTGCCAGGTCTTAGATGTGGTGGCTGCATTAGTTTTCTTTTTCAAGCTTTTTAAAAATATTTTCACCTGGTGATTATGTCAACAACACGCTTCCAATTCTACCATGGCAACACTCATTCAACATTCAATATCAGGTATACAGAAACAAAATAGGACTCTAGAACACGGTTTTTCTGCTATTCTATATAATGAGGAGTGTGGCTCTGTAGTCCCTAGAGATAGCACAGGCAGGGATTGGAAACTCACAAGATGTCTGGTATGACGAGTAGGTATTGTTTTAATTTATCAAACAGATATAAGAAAATACTTTCAAGGGTATAGCATTATTGTTAGAACCCCTGAAAGTCCTCACTTATATAGTGTTGGCACAATATTAATTAGTTTTTATGTAAATATATATATAATTTTTCACATGCTCAGATAAAGCAAATTCTTTGATCACCTGGCTGCCTTGATGCTTTCATTCAGAGATAAAGAGAGAACAGAGCCTCCGATGATGCTAAGTGATGATCCTGCCCATCCGATAAACAGTGCAGCTCCTAGTTCATACCTGTGTGCAATAACCACAGTTTTTAAAAGAAGAATTTCTTTCACTAAGAAGTCTGATTAAAGTTAATTTGACAGTTCAATTACTTACTTCTGCTCCACATAGAATGGATCAAAGAACTCTGAGGTTATCTTGTGAGCATAAAAGGAGACTCCAGCCATGGCACACAGACCTGGAAAATGGACAGGAAAAGGCCTCACATACATGTGTGGCAGGCAGAAATATCCAAACACGCAAACCTGTCCCCCCTACGAGAACACACTCTGGAGCATACCTTAGTAGTTGCACTTATGTTTAGAGTGCTGTTTTTCTATACAGTAATACCTTAGTTTACAAGTAACTTGGTTTGAGAGTGTTTTGCAAGACAAGAAAACATTTCTGAAAAATCTTGCCTTGATATACAAGCAATGTCTTGCAATAAGAGCAACATTTTGTATAAAAGCGCCACCCGAATAAGGCTGTAGCAGTGCGAGCGATTAATCTGTTTAACGATAATGCAATGTCACATTGGATAGATTCCTTGTTAAGGTTCCACGAAATGAAAAAGATTCCATTGAGTCAAGAGATAGCAGTGATTCCGTTAGTAATAGTGAAAGTCGTCCTACACAATAATCCTCCTCTCTCTTGTCCCCCTCACACCAGCCATGAAGGTACTGGTAATCAGTTTATTTTTCTTTATATTTTGTACAGTATTATATTACAGTACAGTATTGTAATCATTTTTATATGAATATTTTTGGGTTGTGGACGAATCATCTGAATTTCCATTATTTCCTATGGGGAAATTCGCTTTGATATACAAGCGCTTTGGATTACAAGCATGCTTCCGGAACGAATTATTATTTTGTATTTTATTTTAACTTTATTTAATTTGCCTACAGTTTAATGTTTGCAATGTTTAAGTACTCTACTAATTAGCCCGCAGGAATTTAAACAAATGCACATGATATATGACTATGGACGAACGTTGTGCTATGTGCAGTTTTTTGTACCTTTGTACTATGGACGAACGTTGTGCTATGTGCACTTTTTTGTACCTTTGTACTTCTCTCTTGCAAAATAAAAAATTGTTATAAATAAAAAAAGAAATATCCAAACAAAATCTAGTGTATAAGATTATAATGGAATGAGGTGGCCAAACACCTGCATATTACATACCCAGGTAGACTTTAGTATACCTCCCTGAGAGGTAACTGACATATGCATCCATGGTACCCATGGTCATTACACAGTAGTCAGTATATCTAGTAACGATCAAACTGTCAAATTATATTTATTTTGCTGACTGGGAAGCTGCACACACAAGTGGATATCAAGTGAGGTAAACAGGTATCAACCGTCATAAAAGGCAAAAACTCTGACTTTACGCGACATACATAAGGCAATATCATGAAATAATATAAATAAAAACCTTTTATTAAACTTTTAGAAGTGAAAACAAGAGCTAAAGGTTTTTTTAATATGCTTGCCTGATAATGTTTTTCAAAATGTATCTATATCGAAAACTTTTTTAGATAGAGTGAGGAAAATAAGAACCCATGTAAGGTTTACTGCTGTCTGTGGCAGCATTGGATAGTGAAAGTGAAGGAAACTGTGGAGGAAACTCTCCAACAACACAACAAAGAAATAAAATCCCTTTTTTAATGTAAGTAGGGAAAGGCTAGAACCTCTGTGATCTTTTTATTGTTGTAGATATTGAAGTGCTGCACCAATCAAAATAGTCCAGATACAACTTCAATCCATCAGGATCAGGAGGCATTCAAGTAGAGTGGCAAACACATTTGGGAGTCCAGTTTAGTGCACAAACTCACAATATAATACCCACTTGTTTTGTAAAACATAAAAGAGGAGGTTGTGCCGAGTAAATAGATCTACACCGCAACACTTTAAAAACCTGTAAAGGGCATTGGTTTAGAATTAACTATGAATATTGCTCTCATTCTGGCACACGTAGCGATACCCAACATATGTAGCACAATCATCATTTTCATACATAGGTGCACCTGAAGTGTGTTTATGTTAGTGTATGCGCGTTCAATGCGAAATTATAGCTAATTTGACTACAAACGTCAGGTGGTCATAATAATCTGGCCACTCAGTGTAAGCCATTACAAAGAGCACGGTCATTTAGATCAGTTCTCTGAGCTCTAGCACAAGATTCTATATCACATGAAACCACATTTTGCAGTGTTAGGTGCACTGCGGTGCCATTATTTCTTAATGGCCCCTCAACGCACCAAGCCATCTTTTGTGCATTGCATTGCACCAAATCAGTTGATAACCTATTACCATGCATTGTGGTGCAATGCAATTTTAAAAACGTGCATGCACTGCAACTTAGCTGCAGCAAACAGACCATTGGAATTATTAGGCTGTCTACCACAACACATCACAACCACACCGTGATCAAAGTTATAAAAAAACAGACTGCAAACCACTGTAGGTGTTACCAGGTATTAAAGCCTGTCCTTCCCCTCCCCTTAATAAGCCAGAGTTTGCAGTGTTCTTCTGATACTCACTCCTTTTTCCTTCTCTCTTACCATTGAATAAAAAGCTTGTAAGCTCGGTAGAGAAGGGCCTGTTCACACGACGTCCGTTTTCTGTGCTGACCTGCTCCGTACGCTCCTGCACTAAAAATGCATCCCAATGTATCCCTATGTGTTTTATGGGCTACAGTTCTCACGTGCGCAGTCCATTCAGGTTACGACAGAAAAAATACTGCATGTCACATTTTGTACGGTCAGGAAACGGACCGGAAATGCAAAACGCATCAAAAACATGTCAAAAAAGCACTGCACTGCAGCTAACATACTGACAGCCCCACTCAAGCAAAAAAAATATCTATATATTTTCTTTAACTGGAACGCATCAAAAACGCTGCCAAAACGCGGTAAAAACGATCTGCATCAGTAGCACCGCGTCTGCAGATCCGCACCTGATCTGGACCTGATATCATGTGAACAGGCCCTTAGGAGTACTTTGCAGGATTTGGTAGATTTTTGCAATCAGGGTGGTCAGTTTGTGCCAGCAGCATAGTGACTCTTCCCTAAACTATCCAAAAATGACCCCTGCCAACTGCAAGCTTTACACTTTATGTAGCTCACCACTGAGTATGTAGAGCAGGCCAGAGAAGAAGGTGATTTTTCCTTTGGTGTTTTCTGAGCCTCCAATCTTGGTGCATTTCATCCCAACAAGTGCAAAAATCGAACCAAAAAATCCCAGACTGACCGCTGCTATCATCAAACCACGACAGGCTTGGATATACCCTGTGAAAAAAATGATGATACAAAGATATTATTTTGATAAGGCTAGCCACTAACTTCATAGTTATTTGTTCTATAATTATCTCTGCCTGGGTATAATCATATGGAAAGGAGCCAAAAATAACAATTATACAAATATGTAATGTGTGTAAAAATACCAATTGCTGTACAAATATATATTTAACATACACACCTTTGCAGCTTTAGGCCAACATATTTTAGGTTAAAACAGGCAGTTTGGGTGTATTATCCAAGGTTTATGTAAGTCATTTTAGCAGCAACATATGAAAACAAAATGCAGTTTAACACAAAACCAAATTCACATTAACAAACAATCATTTCCAAGGGTACTATACTGCTTATGCAATTGTGTATATGCCAATTTTTGTTGACAGTTATGATTCTGTCTTAGAAGATAGCAGTGCACTGCAGTTGCATTATGGCATGTTTACTTAATCAGATTATAAAATATTTTGGCATATTAAAAGAGAACTATGGCCCAACCTTTTTTCGCCATAGTTCGCTTTAGAGTCACAGGAGGACATAGTTCTCCTGGGGACATCTTCTCCCTTTGCAGGGAAAAGATTGGGAACTGAGCGATCAGCAGTATGTGATTGCTCAGTTCTCGATCTATAGAGCCGACATGTATCAGGGTTCCACCCTGACTTAACTGGTGTGCAGCATTCTGGCTTGGCTGCCATTTTACTCCCCTGTGATTCCTCCTTTGCCTTAGCAGACTCTGTAACGTTGCTCACTACTCCTAGGCTCCCTCTCATGGCCAGACAGGAGAGCATTATCTGAGAGAGCCAGATGTGAGTTTCCTGTCTATGAGTTGGGGGGACATCATCACTCAGAGGCAGGAAACTCACATCTGGCTCTCTCAGATAATGCTCTCCTGTCTGGCCATGAGAGGGAGCCTGGGAGTAGTGAGCAACGTTACAGAGTCTGCTCAGGCAAAGTAGGAATCACAGGTGGGTAAAATGGCAGCCAAGCCAGAATGCTGCAAACCAGTTACGTCAGGGTGGAACCCTGACAACATGTGACAACTTTAGTGTCATGGGCTGGCTCGAATTTTGGGGATGAGTGTATTTCACTCTAACCTCTTTAAGGGTCCGACTGCTGAGTCTCACAAATTCCTCCGTGAGACTAATGCCCTCTGCTGCAGACGGAAGGTGCCGCATATACATGCGGATGAGCAAAACTGGATACAAATAGCCTGCTCCCTCTAATCACCAAGTAAGCTGTAGTGATTGGATAGTTGTAATATAAATATTTTTATCATTCACCACCGCTGGATTCAGCCTATGGGGGTGGATAGAGAAATCTACCCTGACAGTTATTGTATTCTAATATTGGCAGTCAGAATACCCAAATAGCTGATTGGCAGAAGTCACTGTTCAGGCAAGAATTTTTGTACCAGCTCCTTCAACAAAATTTGGTTGAAACATCTAATTTTGTTAAACTGGGCAGTGCCAGCAGATCCACGGATCCATTTTCAGCTGATTCAGCAGGAAAGTGACAAAACATGATTTTTCTTTGGCCATCAATCTTTATGTGCAAAATGTTGCCGGGTAGGGGGGACTTTGTGCTTCCGGTAGAGCTAATTATATAAAAAAAG